>NW_026779334.1:0-118479 GCF_030144855.1 Hypanus sabinus | reverse complement strand
GGTATTAAGCAAGAAACTGTGCTGGAGCTTTTGGAAGGCATTTTATTGGATAAGTCGCCGGGACCCGATGAGATGTACCCCAGGCTACTGTGCGAGCAAAGGGCGGAGATTGCTGGGTCTCTAGTGATTATCTTTGAATCATCAATGGGGACGGGAGAGATTCTGGAGGATTGGAAGTTTGCGGATGTAGCTCCTTTATTCACGAAAGGGAGTACAGATAGCACAGAAAATTATACAACCATGGAATATTACAGCACAGAAACAGGCCTTCTGGCCCTTCTTGGCTGTGCCGAACCATTTTTCTGCCTAGTCCCACTGACCTGCACATGGATCATATCCCTCCATACACCTCTCATCCTTGTACCTATTCAAGTTTTTCTTAAATGTTAAAGGTGAGCCCACATTTACCACTTCGACTGGCAGCTCATTCCATACTCCCACTGCTGCCTGGGTGAAAAAGCCCCCCCCCCCAATGTTCCCTTTAAACTTTTCCTCCTTCACCCTTAACCCATGTTCTCTGAGTTTTTTCTCCCCTAACCTCAGTGGAAAAAGCCTGCTTGCATTCACACTACCGATACTCATGATAATTTTATATACCTCTATCAAGTCTCCTCTCATTCTTCTATACTCCAGGGAATAAAGTCCTATCCTATTCAACGTTTCTCTGTAACTCAGTTTCTCAAGTCCCGGCAACATCTTTGTAAACCTTCTCTGAACTCCTTCAATCTTATTACTACCCTTCCTATAATTAGGTGACCAACACTGCACACCATACTCCAAATTCGGCCTCACCAATGTCTTATACAAACTCACCATAACATTCAAACTCTTACACTCAATACTTTGATTTATAAAGGCCAATGTACCAAAAGCTCCTTTACGACCCTATCTACCTGTGACGCCACTTTTAAGGAATTTTGTATCTGTATTCGCAGATCCCTCTGTTCTACTGCATTCCTCGGTGTCCTCTCATTTACCTTGTATGTTCTACCTTGGTTTATCCTTCCAAAGTGCAATACCTCACACTTGTCTGTATTAAACCGTATCTGCCATTTTTTCAGCCCATTTTTCCTGCTGGTCCAAATCCCTCTGCAAGCTTTGAAAACATTCCTCACTGTCCCCTGCACCTTCAATCTTGTATCATCTGCAAACTTTCTGATCCAAGTTACCACATTATCATCCAGATCATTAATATAGATGACAATTAACAATGCATCGAGAACTGATCCCTGTGGCACACCACTAGTCACAGGCCTCCACTCAGAGTAGCAATCCTCCACTACCACTGTCTGGCTTCTGCCATTGAAAGAATGCCTAATCCAATTTACTACCTGAGAGGCAGGATTTATGAACATTTGGAGAGGTACAATATGATTAACATGGCTTTGTCAAGGGCAGGTCGTGACTTACGAGCCTGATTAAATTTTTGGAGGGTGTGACTAAACACTTCGATGACGGAAGAGCAGTGCATGTATTGTGCATGGATTTCAGCAAGGCATTTGATAAGGTACCTCATTGAAAGGCTTATTAAGAAAGGAAGGAGGCATGGGATCCAAGGGGACATTGCTTTGTGGGTCGAGAACTGGCTTGCCCACAGAAGGCAAAGTATGGTTTTGACGAGTCATATTCTGCATGGAGGTCGGTAGCCAGTGGTGTGCCTGAGGGATCTGTTCTGGGACCCTTACTCCTCGTGATTTTTATAAATAACCTGCACGTGGAAGTGGAGGGATGGTTTGGTAAGTTTGATGACGGCAAACAGCGGCACATTGATAGGATTCCAAACTGGGCAGAGAAGTGGTTCATTTTGGAAGGTCAAATATGATGACAGAATATAGTATTGATTGTAAGACTCTTGGCAGTGTGGATCTTGAGGTTCAGGTCCATAGTACGCTCAAGCTGCTTCGCAGGTTGACTCTTTGGTTAAGAAGGCATATGGTGTATTGGCCTTCAATAATCATGGAATTGAATTTATGAGCCGAAAGGTAATGTTGCAGGTATATAGGACCCTGTTCAGAACCCATTTGGAGTACGGTGCTCGCCTCAGTACAGGAAGGATGAGGAAGACATAGAAAGTCTGCAGGGGAGATTTACAAGGATGGTGCATGGATTGTGCAGCATGCCTTACACACAGGTTGAGTGAACTCGGCCTTTTCGCCTTGGAGCGTCTGAGGATGAGAGGTGACCTGATAGAGGTGTATAAGCTGATGATAGTCATTGATCCTGTGGATAAGCAGAGGCTTTTGCCCATGGCTCAAATGGTTGCCACAAGAAAGCACGTTTAAAGAGCTGGGGAGTTGGTACATAGGAGATGGCAGGGGTAATTTTGTTTACACAGTGAGTGGTGAGTGCGTAGAGTGGGCTACTCGGAACGGTTGTGGAGGCGGATAGCTGGGGACTTTTAAGAGACTTTTGGATAGGTACGTGGAGCTTAGAGAAATGGAGGGCTATGGGTAAGCCTAGTATTTTCTAACGTAGGGACATGTTTGGTAAAATTTTGTGGACCGAAGGGCTATATTTTGCTGTAGGTTTTCTAGGTGTCTATGTTGTTATGTTTCTGCCTTTTCCTGCACTAGGCAGGCCACCGAGACCAAACGCAAACCATAATATTTAATTCTGGAAATTTCACGAATGAAAACAAACTTTCCACTGAACTGCGTAATAATTCATCGTCGAGCTTGAAGCATAGCAAGCAAGAGACAAGTAGTTTTATTGTACTGCTTGAACGTGACTGAGTGGCGTAATTTCCTCCTTCAAAGTGACCCATCACTTCAACGTACAGTAAGGAGAATTATCAACAACGGTAAAGGCGCATCTCTGATCACACTGCTTATTCAGACCTGGCACTGACTTCTCAATACTGTATCAAATCCAACTTATTTTTTTCACATAGGTTGTTTGAGCAAACTATACAATAGTGGAGCACCTCAAGCAACACACAGTAAGCGGTAGAGGAACTCAGCAGACCAGGTAGCATCTATAGAAAAGAGAAAATAGTCTATGTTTCGTAACTAGTTTCTTCTTTAGAGTGATTAGTCAAAGCAGGAAGTCGGGAGGATGGGAGGAAGATATACAGGGCGTTAGTTGATAAGAGAACCTGGGAGAAAGGCACTATCAACCTAAAGATCTGAGATGTCGATTGGTGAACTACAGCGTTGGAGAAGGTGAAATCTGATTTGAGAGGGTAGAATACCATATAGAAAAGGGAGAGGTGGTGCACCAGAGTGAGCAGTTGAGCAGGTAAAAACCTAAGTTGAGAGAGTGGAAGGAAATAGGGGAATAGTGAATGTGGGGAGGTGTAGCTTCTCACTATAGATGCTGCCTGGCCAGCTGTGTTCCACCAGAATTCTGTGTATGTTGTGGTTGGAATTTCCGGCACCTGCAGATTTCCTCGTGTTTGCTCAATCTACACTGCATCCTCTCTAAAACAGTCACATCTTCCGAGTAATCTCTGCACTCATTCCAAAACAATCACATCCTCTGTTCACTCTGTATCCTCCAAAATTCAATAAAACCCCTAAACCTCTCTTCTTCTCCAATACAATGCATTAACAATACTCTTTGCAACACCTACACTCTAATTGCACCTCATATGCCGTCTTTACCCTCTCAAATACATTCATATCTCAATCCTCTCTGCACTCTCTCCAAGACAATCAAATAAACTAATCCTCCCAGCATTCACTCCAATGCAATTACAACCAATACTCCGCAAACTCTCCAAAGTAACCACATCGACAGTCCTCTCTACATCCTCCACAATGCAATCACATCCACCATCTCCACTATCATCTCATCTCAGATTCCCTGTTCACCCTCCCCAAATTAAACACATCCACAACCCTGTCAGCACGATTTCAAATATTATCTTATTTAAAAAATCCCCTGTTCACCCTCCCCACTTCAATTACACAGCATTTCCCTATGATTCATGAAAATGCTATCAGAAAATCTGATTTTGCACAACTACGAAAATGCATTTGCTTTGCCTCCCCTCCCATATCTCCAGCCCCACACCGAAACCTTCATTATCCCTAGACCGGTCACGTTAGGGACCTCTCTCGAAACAGCACATAATAATGACAAGAAAAGCAGATGTAAATGAATTAGGTGGGTTTGGTAGAGTAATTTTTTGCATAGAAGAATGTGTTCAAAGCAACACTACTCAAGGGAACAGTCTGACCCTACATGGCTGAATGGTTTTCATTCTGCATTAGTACTTATATATTGAGGGTAAGTTGTGATAGGATGTCATGCAAAGAGGCGAGGGGTGTCACTTCTTTGGAGGGGCCATGGTGTGGGTGCAGAGAAAAGATAACTTCCTCACTTATTTGTGAGGAAATGGATATTCACACAAGAATTTGGAAGAGGAAGAGGACAAACTGAGTTTCCTGTGATCTGTCCAGAGCTGGACAGTGTGTGGATGTAAAAGACCAGAGTTCCTGATCTGGAGTGACTCTCTGATCATTGTTTCAGTCATGGCAATGTGAAGATTCCCGAGACCACGGTTCCATTCTTCCACTGCTCTACATGGAGTCCATGCTGGTTAAAAGGTAGGTTTACAATAAATTACCACAGTGATTATTGAGCAGGGCAAGATTGACAATGTCAGTCTCTTATGTTCCAGAGAGCTATGTTGGCTGGACTCACGGCTTTAGCTGGCTGCAGTAGGGTAGGCAGCAGCATTCACTGAGTGGTTTCCTCACAGTTACTCAGTCTTCACTCCAGTTGTGGTTCTCTATAGAGTCCGGAAGAGGGGCGGGTTTGCAGGAGTGTTGTGGCTCAACCTTCATGACCCCCTTACAGATTGAATAGAGCAACACTTCACTGTAAGTTCTTCTTTAGTTAAAAATCATCTTTTGCCCTTCACGACGCTTGTGTTTAGGCCAGCAATGAAAGCCCGCCATTGCCCAAATCCATCTCCAAATGGCCCAATTCCATTCCAATTCCATTCCATTATGGACAGGGATTCACAGCCTTTTTTATGCCATGGAACCCTCTCATTAAGACCAGAGGACCATTAAGCCATTTGGACCATTGAGTCTACTCCACCATTCAATGATGGCTGATCATTTTTTCCGATCCTCTGCCCCACTCCCTGGCCTTCTCCCTGTAAAATCTGGCGCCATGGCTAATCAAGAATCTCTCAAGCTCTGCTTAAATACATGGCCTACACCGCTGACTAAGGAGGGGTCTATGGACCTCAGCTTGGGAATCCCTGTCCGAGCATGAAGTGACCTCAGGGTGCATGGATTGAGGGTAGCGGAATGTGAGCATTTGACCGAGAATGGAACGGTCCTTGGGTTGTGAACCACTGTGCTGTGGTAGGTACTGATATCATTCCCTTTTGTGCCATTGGAGCAGATTCATTTTACACTGTTTGTAAACGTCGTTCCAGGTCCCCATTCCGACTTGGGAGTGGATTCATTTTACAGTGTTTATAAATCTCATTCCAGATTTCCTTCCAGACATGGGATACAGGTTCACTTTACAGTATTTCCAAACCTCATTCCAGGTCCCCATCCCGACATGGGTGCGGGTTCTTCTCACAATGACTGTAAACCTCATTCTGGATCCCCATCTGGACATGGAAACAGGTTCATTTCACAGTGTTTATAAAACACATTCCAAATCCCCATCCTGATGTGGGAACAGGCGAAGTGAAAAGGACCATCTGTTTCAACTGGGTCAAAGGTAACCCGGAGAGGGACGCTTGCACCAAGCAGATGGAGATCACAATCAAAAACTGCACAGCTTACTTTGTGTACAAGCTGAAGCCAACACTGGGCTTGTATAGTGTGTATTGTACAGGTATGTTTCTCTTCATTTTGGCTCTGTACATCTAAGTTTCTGTGTGAAGCCCAGTGAATATTTGGAGCATCCAAGTCTTTCGACAACCAGAGTGGCCTGAATTTTCCAGAGGGTCATCAGTAATCAGCTCACTTAGTTTTCCCTGACCTCCAGAATGAAGCAAATCCTGTGTCTGAACTCAATGACTTGACCAATAAAAGCTCTCATTCCATAAGCCTCCTTAACCACCTTATCAACCTGTGTAGCCACTTTCAAGGAGTTACGAACCAAGATTCCAAGATCTCTCTGCTCAGCAATAATGCTAAGGACCTTGCCCTTAACAATGTAGTGTTTCTTTCCTTATTTTAGTGTTTCTGAAAGTTTCAGGTATTGAAACTCTGTGAAAATTTAGAGGAACCTGAGTTACAGCAGTTTTATTGAACTGTGTTTAACACAGTTGAAACACACTCAGTACTCCAGCAGGAAAACATCAATGAAGGATGACTATTAAGAGGCTGGGAATTGTCCTGATATCCATGTAAGCTAACAGCTAAGCTAGGAGAGGTTGACCACTGCCTGCAAGGCTTCCATCATTGAAATACAAAACCTGAATGCAGGACTTGGTTTCTGGAGTGGAAGGTAACTCTCAGAGGACCACACACATTGGGAGCTGAAGCACAGGCTGTTCTTCCTGGACATCATAAGACTGTAAGGTATAGGAGAACCAATAAGAGATTTGTCCCATCAAGTCTGCTCTGCCATTTCATCATGGCTGATTCATTTCCCTCTCAGCTCCAATCTCCTGCCTTCATGCCCATAATCTATCACCTCCACCTTAAATATACCCAATGACTTGGCCTCCACACCCTACTGTGCCAATGCATTACACCTATTCACTCTTCTCTGGGCTAAAGAAATTCCTCCTCATCTCTATTCTATATTGTATGTGTAGTTATTTTATTTCTTACATCCAATGGACTAAACCCCCTTATACTGCATCTTCAGTGCATTGTACAAGCTTTAAAGAAGGAAATTGGGAGGATATTGCTCCAAAACTAGCATTGTATATTTCAAAAAGAGAAAATCTGCAGATCCAAGGACCACACACAAAATGCTAGAGTAACTCAGTGTGGGCCAGACAACATCTGTGGAAAAGAGCATAATTGACATTTCAGGCTGACACCCTTTGGGCAAGGCTGGAGAAAAATAGATGAGTAGATTTAAAAGGTGAATGGAGGTGAGTGATATAAACACAAGATTATAGGTGATACCAGAAGGGGGGTGATGAAGGAAAGAGCTGGGAAATTGATAGATGAAGTACTTACAGGGCTGGAGAAGTGGAGTCCAAGAGGAGAGAACGGAGGGACATGGAAAAATGAAAGGTTGAGGAGCATCAGAGGGAGGTGATGGGCACGCAAGGAGAGAGAGGAAAGGGGGATGAGGAAATCATCAACCGTACTTTTTTTCCATAGATGCTGCCTGGTTTGCATAGTTCCTCCAGCATTTTGTGAGGATTTTATACCTAATTGTTGTGTATACATATATGTAGTTAGATCAATGTCGGTCAGATACACAGTCAGATCAATGTGTGTTGATAAAGCTGATGGTCTGGTGAATAAAGATGTCCCAAGCCTGTTGGTCCTGGCCTTAATGCAACAGTATTGTCTGCCAAATGGCTATTCTGAGGCAGTGCACACTGTTATAGACTCCCTACCACTGAACACATCCACTGAGACAGGGGCTATGGTGACATCACTGGCAATGTTTATCTCTGTTTATCTTACTGTTTCAGGATTGATTTTTGTAACCTTATTCATGGGGTGGTAGATTGCAATGGTGCATTTGAACACTAATTCCATTTTTGAGTTACAGACAATTGTTGCAGGTACACCAGACTTTCGGTCCATTAATGGACCTTCAATCGGTCATTAAAGTGCTGACCCATTCTCATCGATGCTGCATAGATTGTAGTTTGCTGTCCCCACATGCATATCACTCAACATTATACCGGGGCAATATATGGTGGCTAATTAAATTACATATAAAAAAGCACCAGGTGAAATGTGGTTGCAAGAAGAAGGTGGCAAATATCAATCACTGAGAGATGACCAGGTTTAAAATTGGCTCATGAGCCTTCCAAGAGGAAGGGAAGAAATAGGAGGTCTGAGTACAGACCTCATACATACAGAGTAAATGGTAGGGCATTGAGGGATGCAGAGAACAGAGAGATCTAGGAACAACTGTACATAGTTCCCTGAAAGTGGAGTCTCATGTAGATAGGGTGGTGCAGAGGGCTTTTGAACGCTGGCCTTTATAAATCAAAGCATTGAGTACAGAAGTTGGGATGTAATGCTAAAGTTGTACAAGGCATTGGTAAGGCCAAATTTGAATTTGTGTGCAGTTCTGGTCACCGAATTATAGGAAAGATATCAATAAATTAGAGAGAGTGCAGAGACGATTTACTAGGATGTTACCTGGGTTTCAGCAATTAAGTTACAGAGAAAGGTTGAACAAGTTAGGTCTCTATTCATTGGAGTCGTAGAAGGTTGAGGGGGGATTTGATCGAGTATTTAAAATTTTGAGAGGGATAGATGGAACAGGCTGTTTCCATTGAGAGTAGGGGAGATTGAAACTAGAGGACATGATTTGAGAGTTAGGGGGCAGAAGTTTAAGGAAACACGAGGAGGTATTTCTTTACTCAAAGAGTGATAGCTGTGTGAATGAGCTTCTGTAGAAGTAGTAGAGGCCAGTTCAGTTGTGTCATTTAAGGTAAAATTGGATAGGTATATGGACAGGAAAGGAGTGGAGGGTTATGGCTGAGTGCGGGTAGGTGGGACTAGGTGAGATTAAGGGTTCGGCACGGACTAGGAGGGCCAAGATGCCTGTTTCCGTGCTGTGATTGTTATTATATGGTTATTATATGGTTATTGGGAAACACCCGGTAATTTACAAATGCTGAGCATTTTGTTTGAAGCTGCTGAATTCCTCCCGCTAACAGCGCACGTCCTCCCCTTTGAAATACATCTGTTTGCATTAGATTTCCAGCTGGTTACAAATGCAGCTGTGATCAGGGTGAGTGGACAATAGATGTCGACTGATGAACAAGCCGGTAGTTGGGGCCGTCTGGCAGATGTCTTGCCTCCTTCACTCGCTGCCTGCGTCGGCCGTTTTTTCTCAGCTCCAGACAACCGCCTGGACTCACAGACAGCTCTCGTCCTTGTGGATTTCGAGGCCAGATAGCACCAACAGCAGCAACTTGTAGAATTCCGACATGGAGATGAAGCTGCAGAAGAAGAACAGGCTGGCCTTGGGGTGGTGATCCACTCAGACTATCGCAGCTGCGACGCACATCAGTCTCCGATGATTTCTGGCTGAGGGCCTGTCGGTCACGTGAGAACTTACACGATAACTAGTAAACAGGAACTTCAGTCATGGAGAGGGGATCTGGAAAATGTTAATCCGTAGATTGTTAGAGTCAGAGAACAGACTGTAGAGTCAGTGGATACATGTTGGCATCAGAGTTCTCTTAATGAAGATATCTAACAGTTAGTGACGTAAATAACGGATGTGGTAAATTGTACTGCTCTGTCAGTACCTCCTGTTAAATGTCGTCTTTGTTTATGTGTGTGTGTGTGTGTGTGTGTGTGTGTGTGTGTGTGTGTGTGTGTGTGTGTGTGTGTGTGTGCGTGTTTTCCCAGCCGTCAGTCTCTATTGCCATGTGCTTTTGTTTTTTTTTCCATGTTCCATATGCTCCTATCCCTGCTCCTGCTCTACTCCTGCTCCTGTATTACTCCGCCAATCACCTGCTTCTCATTATTACCTGTTTTGCTGCCACTTCTGCCTCACTGTGCTCCTCCCATGCATCTGTCTCCCTGTTTATTTCTCAGTGTATTTCAGTCCTGTGGTTTTACCTTTTGTTGCTAGATTGTACCAATGAATTCGCCTGAGACTTCTCAGCATTTGTATTTTTATTCTGTCAGTCTGAATATCGATTTTGCCTGTTTTCCGACTGATTCTGGTTTTTGTTTTTATCTGGATTTTTTGATGTTTTGTACTCTGCCTGGACTTTGACGCCGAATTTATTTGCACCTCGGAATTTGTACCTCAATTAATATCAATGTGTGCATATTACCGGGTCTGCGATTGGATCCTGCTCCAGCGTCCTAACGAACCATCTGGCCATTACGAGTCATGTCATCCGATCTCACCAACGCCGCCGGCGTCTTCCCAGCCCTGACAAATGACGTTCTCAGGGACTTGCTGAATCAATCTGATTCTGTGTCTCTCGCCGAGATTTCTATTTTATGTAAGCCCCTTGCTGAATACGCAGGTCACGTCCGCAGAGTTCTCCAGCGCCTTTGTGAAGGCTGGGGAATGTGAGTTTCATCGCAATACGGTTTACCTCATGTAATTTCAGGCGCTTCTATTCAGGTGAACCAACAGAAGGTCAATACGGAGCTCGAATAGACCCATCTTGGGCTTTACTAACTTCTATCAGTGATTAAAGCACACTGGCTGCACCGCTCACTGCTCTTGCGGTATCAACTGCAAGGTCCTCCTGGTCTCCTGCTGCTGAAAACACATTTACTGACCTGAAGGAACGTTTCACCTCGGCCCCCATCCTGATTCAACCCGACACCGACCGATAGGTTATTGCGTAGGTGGATGTGTCTGACATGGGTCGAAGCTGGAATCTCTGCGTTCTGCCAAGGGTGAGAAGGTACACCCATGCGGCTTCTTCTCTCACCGTCTCACCCCCACGGAGCGGAAATACGATGTCTGAAACTGGGAGCTGCTGGTTAGGATGCTACCCCTGAATGAGTGGAGACATTGGCTTCTGGGAGCCCAGATGTCATTCATAGTCTGGACTTTTTACCAGAATCTGGAATATATCCGTACTGCCAAACATTTCAACTCCAGTCAAGCTCGTTGGACCCTGTTTTCCCCACGATTCAATTTTACTCTGTCCTTTCGCCCCGGTTCCAAGAACCTGATGCCCTCTCCCGAAGATCTCCCTCCTTTGAGTCCCATGAGGTCCCCGATGTCATCCGCCCTGCTGTCTGTCTCACATTGGCCCCACATTGTCCCGGATTTTGTCACCAGTCTTCCCCCGGCAGATGGTAATACGACAATTCTCAAAGTAATTGATCGTTTGTCCAGGTCTGTACACTTCATTCCTTTGCTTAAACTCTCCTATGCCAAAGAAACAGCCATATTACTAGTACTGAATGTTTCAAAATTACAGTTCAAGTCAGACGTTTACACACACCGTAGCCAGATACATTTAAACTCGGTTTTTCACAATCCCTGACATTTAATCCTAGAAAACATTCCCTGTCTTAGGTCAGTTAGGATCACAACTTTTTATTTCAGCTTTTATTTCTTTCATCCCATTCCCAGTGGGTCAGAAATTTACGTACAGCACAGTTGACAGTGCCTTGAAACAGGTAGGAAAATTCCAGAAAATCATCTCATGTCTGGTTCATTCTTGGGAGCAAATTCCAAACGCTTGAAGGTACCACGTTCATCTGTACAAACAATAGTACGCAAGTATAAACACCATGGGACCACGCAGCCGTATACCGCTTAGGTAGGAGACACATTCTTTCTTCTAGAGATAAACGTACCTTGGTGCGAAAAGTGCCGATCAATCCCAGAACTACAGCGAAGATGCTTGTGAAGATGCTGGAGGGAACAGGTAGACAAGTATCTATAAGCACAGTAAAATGAGTCCTATATTGACGTTGCCTGAACGGCTGCTCAGCAGGAAAGAAGCCATTGCTCCAAAACCGCCATAAGAAGTCCAGACTACAGTTTGCAAGTGCAACATGGGGACAAAGATCTTAATTTTGGGAGAAATGTCCTCTGGTACGATGAAGGAAAAGTTTTACTCTTCGGCCATAATGACCACCGTTACCTTTGGAGGAAAAAGCGTGATGCTTGCAAGCCGAAGAACACCATCACAACCGTGAAGCAGGGTTGGCAGCATCATGTTTGCAGCAGGAGAGATTGGCGAACAAAGCATGTGGATATATTGAAGCAAAATCTCAAGACATCAGCTAGGATGTTATAGCTCGTTCGCAAACGGGTCTTCCATATCGACAATGACCCCAAGCGTACCTCCAAAGTTGTGGGAAAATTGCTGAAGGACAACAAAGTCGATGACCTCAATCAGACTGAATATTTGTGGACAGATCTGGAAAAGCTTGTGCGAGCAAGGAGCCTACAAACCTGACTCAGTTCCAGCAGGTTTGTCTGAAGCAATGGGTGCACAGGTAGTTGGACAGCAAAGGGATGGTTAAGGATTCTCAGCATGGCTTTGTGCGTGGCATATCGTGCATAACGAATCTTGTAGAATCGTAGAATCTTGTAGACAGTCTGTGAATCTCGAGCACCCATATAATTGGGAATTAAACAGACATTGCGAGACTGGAAGGGCGAAGCGCCGTGTCCTGGCCCCTTGCCGTACTTTGCAATATTAGTTTATTGTCTACGCCTGTACCAAGGGACTGTGACAGTCTTATCTTGCAAACCGTTCACACAGATCAAATCATTACACAGTGTATTAAGATAGAACAAGGTAAAACAATAACAGAATGTAGAACAGCTACAGATAAAATGCAGAGCAGTTAAACAATACGGTCATTGCAGCACATCGGGCCACAGCCTTGCCGCCTCTTTAACACTTCCGTCTGTATTTTTTTACGAGGTCGAGTTCCCAGCTGGACGCTCGCACCAGCATAGATGGAAAGCTGGTAAGGAATTCGACTCCAGGATCACTCGCCGCGTTGTCCGGTGCGGATGCCAGTACAACATCAGCCGGCGAGCCAACAAAGTACAAGAGCATAATCAGCTAGATTGTGCGGCCGTCCATCTTCTCATATTACGGAATATTCTTATCACGTCAGAATATAACCATATAACAATCACAGCACGGAAACAGGCCATCTCGGCCCTCCTAGTCCGTGCCGAACTCTTAATCTCACCTAGTCCCACCTACCCTCACTCAGCCCATAAATCTCCACTCCCTTCCTCTCCATATACCTATCCAGTTTTACCTTAAATGACACAACTGAACTGGCCTCTACTACTCCTACAGGAAGCTCATTCCACACAGCTATCACTCTCTGAGTAAAGAAATACCCCCTCGTGTTTCCCTTAAACTTCTGCTCCCAACTGTTAAATCATGTCTGCTCGTTTGAATCTCCCCCACTCTCAAAACAGCATATTCACGTCAACTCTATCTATCCCTCTCAAAATGTTAAATACCTCGATCAAATCCCCCCTCAACCTTCTACGCTCCAATGAATAGAGACCTAATGATACCTAATGTTATGAATATCATAGAACATTTTCAATATCCTTATAACAGTGGAATAGAAACTGTCCTTGAGCCTGGTAGTCTGTGTTTTCAGGCTTTGGTATCATCTACCCGATTAGAGGGGAGAGAGAAGAATGCCTGTGATCAACAATAACAATCATGAAACCGAGAGGTGAGCCTAAGAGTGTTTCACAACAGCATTCAATGATTTCTCCTATTGCCATTTCTTTGTCTTTGAGATTTTGCAATTTCTTGTCAAGCTATCCATTTTCATCACAATTGGGGTTTTACTGGAATTACATCATGTTTATTTTTTACCCCAGCTGTTGGAAGACTCGTCCGCCTCGTGTAGTATTGAATATGCAGTGTGCGGGAGATGGTGTAAATGCATGACCGTGGAGAGCCATCAGCTCAGAGTTGCTTCAGCGACATTGCGGGCTGGTGGAAGACAGGCTGAATCTCACACAGCATGGTTGAAACATTTTACCGTGTGAGAAGGATATATTAAATTATCATTACCGTTATTGATCATTATCATATATGACCATTACAGTTATTGGTGTTCCTGGTAAGAACATTTACAGTTCGTTGTGCACGATCTATGAACCGTGATAGTTCAATAGCATTTTGATGCCAGAGTATCAGTGAGTGCGGTGCAGACATTGTGACAAATCTCTGTGTTCGGTCAGAAGTTCCCTTGCAGTTTAATCCGTAGCCCCGTGTGAAAATAAAATGGCATTTCAAACAGATGTAGAGTGGAGGATCGGAGACATAGAGACACTTTATCGACTCATGGCACAAATTATTGATTTATCAATGCAAAACCACTGTCAAAATAAACTGCGATATCCAACACACTCGGCACCTTTACGGGTTACATGGTGTTACTCCGTATCAATACAGAAACATGTGTTAAATTCAAATTTAAAGTATTCCGCTGTGTTTTAAGGAATTTCTGCAAATTGATTATCGAGTTTAGATTTGGAAGTCTCTGAGGTACTACTCTCAACTGCGTGGCAACATAGTTTGTTCCGTGTATCCATAACTCGCAGTGTAAAGAAATGCTTTAAAGTAGTAGCTGGTATCCACCTTAGTTGTACCCTTAGTGATCCTGAGCTCCTGTATCATATCTCCTGTCATTCTACCACTACTGAGGATAAAACGGTTTAATACGTTCAAGCTTTCTTCGTAGCTCATACTCTGCAGACCTGTAATGAGAGTGGTGGACATCACCTCTAAGTTAGACTCCGGACCATTGGGACATGTGAAAAAGTAAAATAAGGAGCTGTGTGAGTTTTAGTGTAGTTTTAGCTACACTGTGACCTATGAGAGTGTTTCCACACTCTTAATATCTGCGAAGAGAAGATCGAGTTAGGTTGCAGCCCAGCGGTGGCCTTTAGCGGTCAGATGAGCGGGGTAAGTTTCATGCGGTACTCCACCCCGGAATAATATGCATCAAACCATTCAGAAAACCGATGCAGTAGTTTGGCACAACCTCTGAAATGCAGATGATTTGAGGTACCTGAATTGTACTTCCTTTGAAAATTGGGAAGATCAAGCACTAATGTGCACAATACATGAAAAACTCTGCAGAACAGGCAAAATCAGGTCCAAAGTGGTTTCTGAATGTAAAAGAAGCGAGCCAAGTAGGAACTCAATGGACAGGAGAAGAATTGGGAGTCCAGGAGGAGACGAGGCAGGCGAATGATGGAAATGAACTGTTCTGAACTTCGAAAATGGACAGAGGCAGGACTTCGCTGTACGAGGAGAGTGAGAAAAAATATGCGTCAGGAACGCGGCCATAACCATCGCTGAAAGAGTTGCTGATATATGCAGCCTTTACACATCAATCGAAACCTAATGCTAGGAGAGTTTTATTGATTTCTCCAAAACGCTTTCGGCCACCAGTGGACAATGTGTCCTTCCCAAACACTGCTCCTCCTGCAGTACTGAATCCCCACTCTTTTCACCCAACATGAAAGCGGTTGAGGCATCTGTGACTAGCCCTTTACGCCTTTTAAACCTCCAAAAATGAGCTTTCTGCAAAGTTTGATTGTTCTGAATTCCCAGCTTATCTTTGCTCAGAGACGCACAGTGGTGAGACTGTAATTCACTCGTTCTTTTTGCTTCCCCTCCCCCAGTGAATTTAGTAGTGATTGAGATCCTGTCTAGAGGAAAGTGCGGCCTCTCCACCTGCACCACTTGTTACCTCGTGGCCATGGCAACGGCGGATCTTCTAACCATCTGCTTTGATGTCATAACGTGGCGGGTCAGTTACTACGACTTCCCAGGGACTTGCCTGGACATCACCCCCTTATGCAATGAGATCTCCACACTGGGATTTGCAGCCACTGACTGTTCTGTCTGGTTTACCGTCACTTTTACGTTTGATCGGTTTGTTGCCATTTCTTGCCAGAAGCTGAAAGCAAAGTATTGCACCGGGAAAATGCGGCTGTGGTTCTGACAACAACCGGCGTTCTGCTCTGTTTTAAAGCTGTGCCCGAATGCTTTAGGAATTGTCCTCTGAAAGTGATTGACCATATACCCTGGGACTGTACTACAAAGCAGAGCCACTATACCGGTGCCGGCTGGGTGGAATATAAGTGTTTTACTACCATTCAAACGCCATTCCTCTCATTCATGCTAATACTATTGTTCAACGCTCTGACAGACAGACACACTGAGGGGTCAGGGCAAGGCGGTGAACCGCAGGGACCCCGAGATGGAGAGCAGGAGGAGGTCTGCAATCTTACTTCTCACCATCTCCGGGAGCTTCATCATCCTGTGGTCGTTGAGTTTTGCTGAAATCCTTTATTACACAATTGCCAGATTGGATCCAAATAATTACAGCGATTCTGAATTAATATTTCAACAGTCGGGATACATACTGCTGATATTATGTTGCTGCACAAACACGTTTATTTACGGGGAAACACAGTCCAAGTTCAGAGAGCAGTTTATCAACGCAGCGAAATATCTGCTCACGTCAATTATTCAACTAATTAACAAACAACATATCTAAGCTCTTCTCGGAGGCGGTCGGAATGTTTTCCATCTTGACACTCCAGAACCTGCGGTCATCGGAAAACGTGGCAGCGGCGAGAAGTCTATTCCTATCAATCATTAAGATTATTCTACCTTTTATTTTCAATTTTCCATATTCGCGCTTTCGTCAACGCCAGACGACTTTCGGTCATGAGAAAGTG
Source organism: Hypanus sabinus (assembly GCF_030144855.1). Taxonomy (NCBI): domain Eukaryota; kingdom Metazoa; phylum Chordata; class Chondrichthyes; order Myliobatiformes; family Dasyatidae; genus Hypanus; species Hypanus sabinus. The sequence goes on along the minus strand of NW_026779334.1, from coordinate 102,165 downwards.
GGATAGGTTCTGGAGACATTCCAGGCCAAATCAGCAAAAAATACAACTCATTTGTTGCTTTAGACTCTTGCATAAGAATGAAGAAAAAAAAGGAAATTAACACAACTTACAGTAAAGCTTGCGCTTGTCCGTCACATTAGACAAAGATGGTTAACACCACAGCACTCATTCCTAATTGCGCAAATTGTTACGGAAACCTCCGGTGCCTACTCTGCTTCAAAGAAAATAATGACATCTCACTTCCTGATTTCTAACAAAAGTCCTTCCGATCAAATTCCATGCTGACTCTCCTCTGCATTGACTTGCATATTTATCAATACATATATTTAAATCTACGCATTCCCCTAGAATCGAATGCTTATTATTATTTTTTATCTCAGCTAAAACAGGTAAAAATTGCATTATGGACTCAGACAAGCCCACTTATTTCTCAACGTTTGGACTACTTTAGTGCTGTATAGTGCTGTGCCTTTCCGGAGATTTTAAGTATTGTTGTGCGGGTCGAAATGTTTACTGTTGTTGTGTATTGATTTTCGGATGATACCAGTCGTATATATTACAACTAGGACAATGTATACCCTCTTCCTGTACAATAGTCGTTAATTTTCCTCTTTCGCCAGCATATTTCCTGTGTTTTATACTTACTGATTTCCGTGCGTAGTGTGTCTTCGTAATGGCCGTACCTATTAAATAAGTTGTTTTTGTATCCTGTATTATTATTTTTGTGCGGGTACCAGGTATCCCATCTCTAATAATGGATCGGTTGTAGGGTCCTGCCCCTAAAACTGGATTAGGATTGTATTTATAATAATGTAGGCATGTTTCATGATGGTGTATCTTAAAGTAAGAATTTGGTGAAAGATGTTTGTCACTTGATGGTGCCTGTGTAAGTAATCAGTTTGAACTAAACTGTTGCAGGATACTACAATGTGTGGGATACTTTCTGGTTTCACATGGCATATTCTGTTTTTATTGTCTTGCATTTGTTAGCCTTTTATTGTGCATTTTTGATGTTTTTGTCTTAACCACCTGGACCAGTATTGCCACAAAGAATCATCCATTTTCTGGGAAGACGTCTACAACTTTGAGCCTGTCGTCGGACGTGTTTCCGTTGTTACCTAGTCTGCTCAGATCGTGTGGATCTCATCCATGGACGGTTATGCTCATCCATTGGCTAACTCTTTCTTCCAGGGCAGTGTTTGCCAACCTTTTTTTAAAGCCCACAATGACCTCCTGAAGCCCTTCATACTTGCCACGCTCGCCCTTCTTAGACCGAATATAATTTACAGCGCTCCCAGAGTGTAAAAACATGGCTACCATATGCCAGCATAGACAAAATATTCTGCTTTAACTTAATTTATCTTTAAACCTAGTTTTCACAGTACCTGTGCACTGCACAGCAGCTGAGGGATGTTGACAATGAATGATACCACTGACTTGCAATTTAATTTTCATAAATTCCACTAATTCCAGGCCTGGCGACCTGGTGCTCTACCCGTTGCACAAGAAATCATGTTCCTGTTCAGAATAATGTAGTCACCAATATACATTTTGATTTCTCGTAGACAGACTCCCTGTTAACATCTGTTTTTAACTTTTACAATAGAGAAAATCTTCATCTACTTCTCTGTCTTTAATAAATCTTACATACGCCATTTGCAATGCCTCGTTTTCTCACACAGTTGTCTTCCAAATTCTATTTTTTTAATAGTTCTGTGCATAGTGATATTTAATCTCCGTACTCATGACATCAATACAAGATACAGAGTTATTACTCAGGGGAATTGATTTTAACATACTGGTATCCATTTTGAGAACTGTGGTGAGCACTTCTGACACTACAGCCATTAATATTCTTTCACTAATTGTATGAGATTTTTCACACATTGCTGTTATATTGGAAATGTTATGAGAAGCAATGAGACCACGATCAATGTCATTTTTAGCTTTCCGAACAAATAACTTGAGTGTGCAACGCTATTCAAATACTTCTTTCATCTTCTGGAACTGAGTAATACGATAGGTCGCCTTTTCAGGGTGTCTCTTACGGAAGTGTTCCTGCAATCTCGATGTTTTCAGTGTTTCATTAGACAGTACAGTATTACGAATAAGATACATGGGCATCGCAGATCTGACGGAAATAGAATACAACCATACTCCGGTTACGTAAAGACGAATTTTTTGAAGTTTCTGGTTCTTCGCAGAATTAGAATTCAAGTTTTCATCGCCTTCAAACTCACAGAAATCCTGCCGTACGTACTAATCCATCATTATCGGGGCTAGACTGTTAAAGTGCATGAGCTTGTTCCGTTCCGTGAGTCAAGGGCAACTGTTGAGCACTCTGGTTGCTCATTTATGCTTCCCCAATAACGTCTGTTAGGCTGGTTAGGTGGGAGGAGGTTGCCAATTTTCAGACGGTTGTGACGAGGAGCGCTCGCTGCCTGCGGAGCTATGGCTTCTTCTGTGTTCCAGGCCCTGGTACCGCAAGTTATAGTACATAGAAATTTACAGCACATTACATGTCCTTCGGCCCACAATGTTGTGGCATCCATTTGGCTTACTCTAGAAATTGCCTGGAATTTTGCTGGCACACAGCCCTCTATTTTTCTAAGCTCTATGTACCTATCTGCGAGGCCCCTAAAAGACCCTGTTGTATCCGCTTCCATCACCACCGCCGGTAGAGCATTACACACACCCACCACTCTATGCATGACAAACTTACCCCTGACATTAAGTCAGGAACGATTTCCAAGCGCCTTTAAAATATGTCCCCTCATGTTAGCCATTTCAGCCCCGAGAAAGTGCCTCTGACTATCCACACGATCAATGTCCCTCATAATCTTATACACATCTATCAGGTCATCTCACATCATCCGTCACTCCAAGGAGAAAAGGCCAAGTAAACTAAAACTATTTTCATTAGGCACGTATCAACATGCTTCTTGTAGTGTGGTGACCAGGACTGAACACAGTATTCCAAGTGGGGTCTGAGTAAGGTCCTGTATATTTCATATTGCTTCACCGCCGCACCAAGATTCTTGAACGTCCCTGACTACTGTTATTTGCCCCTAAAGCCCGCTTAGAACATGCAACCGCCCACGATGGGAATCACTGCTTAATGGTTATTTCCCCCCCCCCCATTTATGGACTGAACTTTCATGTCTGTTCAGTGGTGTGTATTTCTTAATAGGATAGCATGTGGCTGTACAGAGTGTTGTTCCCGTTTTCATTGATGGAAGTTTATCCTTAGGGTGGGGAAAAGAGAGTGGGAGTGGGGGGAAACAGGGAAGGGGGTTCAGAAAGAGTATAGAGAGATGATAGCGGAACTACGGAGAGATAGGATGAGCGGTGGTAGAGATAGATTGGGAGCGGAAGAGAGGGGGAAAGAGAAAGGAGGAAGAGAGCAACAAGGCCAACGGCACAGTCTGAGGAGAGATGGGAGTGGAGAAGCGGAGGCGAGAAACAGGGGTAGGAAACAGGCGGGGCGATAGGGAATGAAGAGAATAGCGGGAAATGAGGTGGGCGTGAGTGAGAAATGAACATGGAGCGAGAGAGGGGAAAAAGAGGTTTGGGAGAAAGAAGTGACAGAAGAGAAAGGGGGAAGGAATAGTGGAGGGCGAAGAATGGGGGAGCTAAATGGCGATAGAAGTAGGGATAGAGAAGGGGAAGATAAATGAGGGAGAGAGGTCTGATATCCCTCGGTGAGAGAAACAAGACAGCAATTGATAAGGGCCGCTCATCTTAACTGGAGATGGATGGAAATCTCAGGAATTCTACATCTTCCATATAATTTTCTTCGGGATCAATGATATGTCTATCTATCTAGTACAGATTCTTTGGGGTTCGTTGCCCCCCGACCGGTTGGTTGGTTATATTTGAGGGGTACATAGGTAATCATTCAACGTAGCAAGGGGAATGGGCACAGGAGAATAGATCAGCCACAATCATGAGACACATAGGAGAATTACTCCTCATTTCTGTTCTAAATTTCTGTTCTAAATTGAGGTCCCTCTATTCTGAAGGTGGTCCCCCTGATCCTGGATTCTGCAGTGTAGGAAACACCCTTTTCACAACCACTCTATCTGTGTCCTCTGGTCCTAGACTCCCCGACTACAGGAGCCATCCTCTCCGCATCCAGTTTATCATGGCTTTTCAATATTCAAGAATGACGCCCACACCGCTTCATTAATCTAAACTGCAGCGGGAACAGGCCCAGAGACACCGAATGCTCCTCGTGCTTTAACCCGGCCAGTGCCAGAATCATTTTCACGAATGTCTTCTGGAATCTCTTCAATTCCAGCACATATTTTCAGAGAGAAGGAGACCATATTACCAAACTCATAATTGCCAAGTGTGGTCTAACCAATGCCGTTTACAGCCTTAGTATTATGTCCTGCCTTCTGGTCCTCTCGTATTGAATGTTATCATCACATTTACATAAACTTAAAGGTGAAATGCGAGGGTTGGGTGGGAAGAGGGAAGTGTTGGCATAAGGATGCCGTTGCTATTCTACCATCATCCCTGCTAGTGTCTCCTTCCAATCAGCTTCGGTGAACTCCTCTCTCATGAAACTGCAGTTCATCTCACTCCACTAATCGTGATAAATCTTTTTATCGCGTTACCTCTCAAACTGCAGGGTGAATTCTATCATATTCTGATTACTGACTCCTCACCATTTCCTTACCTTGAGCTTCCAAACCAAATTTGATTCATTGCACAACACCCAATCCAGAACTACATTTTCCATGGTTGCACAACCTCAAGCTGTTCTAAAAAGCCATCTGATTGGTATTCTCCAATTTCCCTCTCTTGAGAACAAGCACCAGCCTGATTTTCACAATCTCCCTCCACCTTCCCAACTCATGGACAGCTTGTCCCACGACCATCAAGTAGGAGACTACGTAGCATTCATACCAGGTCTACGAAACCTAAAACAGATAATTTCCGAAGCAATAAGTCTGATCAACAACTCTACCCACTAACACATGCTTCCACACTGCTAAACAACGCTCATTTATCATTTTCTGTCAGTCGCCTTATGGACAGACGTCCTGTGCCTTGCGACACTTTCTGGACATATGTGCAGTGTATAAGCTGTGGATATATATTTTTATTAGGTTTTTTTTTTTTGCTGCACCAGACCCGGAGTAATAATTATTTCCAAATCTGAAACATGCTGAAAATGGTTGATTTTATCATGTGCCCCAAATACCCTGAAAACACATCCTCGACATCCGAATCCAATATCTTCCTAACCAGTGAGGTCAGACTAACTGGCCCATAATCTTCTATCTTCTACCTCTCGAACTTCTTGAAGAGTGGAGGGATATTTCCAAATTTCCAGTCTTCCAGAACCATACCAGAGCCCACTGATTCTTGAAACATTGTTACTAATCCCTCCAGAATCTTTTCAGCCACCTCTTTCAGAACTCTCAGATGTGCACCATCTACTCCGGGTGACCGGTTTACCTTCAGACCTTTCTGCTTCCCAAGAACCTACTCATGAGTAATGTAACTTTACATAATTCTGACCACTGACATCTGGACATCCACCATCCTGCTCGTGTTTTCTGGAGTGAAGACTGATGTAAAATACTTATTCAGTTCATCTGCCAGCTCCATGCTCCCCATTACTACCATTACATCCTCGTATTCCAGTGGTCTGATATCTATTCTCACTTTTGTTATATCCATATTTGTGTATTCTTTTTTCAAAATACCTTAGTCCCATTCCAATCTGGAAACTTCACAAAGAAAAACAAGAACTGAAATGACAAATTCAGAAAACACTATTAACCACTTAGATGAAAACTACCGAGGACAGAACTAGGAAGAGCTATAATAGACATAAAAAAACAACAGTCTGATAAGATTTCTAAAGTATATATTTTCATACAAAATGAACAGGATTCAGCACAAGTATCTGCAAATCAAATTTGAAATATAGACCAGAAAACTTAAATGAAAGGCCAGCTCAGGAAAATGAATCATCACTATGGAAGAAAACATTAACCAGTGGAATGAGTATGACCCTTCATGGGAGACATCCCAATGACCTACGCAGACCAGATGGTGACAAGGAAACATCGAGCGCCCGACTCTGAGTTGGAGACCTCTTCCCAGAAACAGGGGTGCCTTGGGGAATTACATTTTAAAATAAACAGAAATACATAAAAGACAAACAAACAAGACAATAAATGCAGAAAATGCCAAGACAAACCAGACACAATCTAACTCATTCCAGGATCCTACAGCAGTTTAACACAATCTGATTACTTACAAAGGTACAAGCAAGTGGCAAATATCATTCACCAAAATCTTGCTTTAAAATACCAACCCATTCATAACCACCATAACTTCATTAAGGCACCATGAATTTAGTCCTGATCCAGTTTTACAGTCAAAATCTTACAAACTATAGGATAATCATTACATTATTGCAGATAGGACAATCCATAATGACCCTTTGGATATAATATTACAGGATAAACAAGCAGGAACAACTGACCCGTGTGACACCGTCCGTGACGCTTCAACCTGCAAATTATCAATCCGCTTCCTATCCACTTCCTCTGTAAGGTAATTTACCAATTATTAGAAATATCACGGGTACAGAACAGATAACTTGGAAACGCTGCATCATAAATAAGCCCCTTACTCTGCTTTCTGGAAGAAATGAGTCTGAGGATTCTGGTCAAACGCCTCAAACAATTCTTTTTACATATCACCCACCGCTCGGCTCTCATGAATTCGTTTTGCAGCCTTCTCAGAAAATCATTCAAGTGTGTACCCAGAAACTGCCCCTTTTTGAAGCTTATATTTAGAGTGAATACTTAAATATTACCTGTTCTGAATTAACTTGAGTTGAGCCCGGGGACCAACCAGTGAAGAACGGGATCATGTCTGAAAATCTTGGAGAACGGTTCCTCAAATCACCTTCATCTCGAGCAGGTCGTTCTGTATATAAATCTTTACTTAGTATGTCATCTCTCTAATTATCCACCAACTCACGTGATTTCAGTATTAACAGTGCCATTGGTCCATTAATTACCTTGTTTCTGTTGTAACACACAAAATGCTGAAGGAAAACAGTGGACGTCCTGCGTGATTGTCCACGTTTCTTAGATGCAGCCTGGCCTGCTGAACTCCTCCAGCATTTCCGGTGAATTGCGGCCGCAGCTTCTTTCTTGTTTCTGGTCATGTTTTTGTTTCTGTTTTCTTTTTTTCTGTTATCTATCTGACATTATTCAAGAGTTCTTTGCACAGGGTCGGAAAAGTGTTTGCACCGCCAAATACCACGTTGATACTGATCAGGATAAGATCATATTTGATCCCATTTCCATTCACTGTGTCTTTTGGTGTTTGGCTCAAAACATCTATATCTGACTGTTCATCTGGCTGTCTGGTCGTCTGCCTGATTGTCTGCCTCTCTCTGACTCGTTCTCTCTCTCTCTCTCTCTCTCTCTCTCTCTCTCTCTCTCTCTCTCTCTCTCTCTCTCTCTCTCTCTCTCTCTCTCTCTCTCTCTCTCTCTCTCTCGCTCTTGCTTTCGTTCTCTCTCCCTCTGGCGATATTCCTCTCAATCCCTCGTTATCAGCAGTTCCCTCTCCCTCTCCCGCGTGGTCTGCTTCTCTATCGGTTTCTCTGTCGTGCGCTCTCCCTCCTAATGTCTGATTCTCTCTCCCGCTCTCCCTCGCAAAATCCCATCGTCTTCCTCTCTCTAACGCTCTCCCTTATAGTGTCTCTCTGGCGGTTTTTGTTGCGCGATGCCTCTATCGCGATGGCTTTCCCACTCTCTTTCTCTAAATAAAGACAGTGGTACTTAGTCGTCCTGTATAAAACAGCTGCAATTCTGATTTCTATTACTGGTAAACTTCAAGTTGAAGGAGAGAAGGAGAGCGTACAGCGAGAGGAAGAGGAGAAAAGGTGTGTGCAGGAAGGAACCGCCTGTGCGGGAGCAGGAGCGCTGGTTAGAGACGGAAATAAACTCCAGATCAGGTTGCTTCAATAGAACAGTGAATATGCGGTAACAGGTTCGCTTCAAACATCAACTTAATCGGAACGGAAGGTTGGGCGGAGGGAGGAAGATGATCTCTGGGATCGGCTGTCAACGGTTGTTGCAAACTCTAAGCAACACACACAAAATGCTGGGGAAATTCATTAGACAACGCAGCAGCTGTTGGAAAGCGAAGGCTGCCGTCGTTTCGGGTCGAGACGCTTCATCGGTACACTGACGTTGTGTGTTGTTTTGTATTTGGAGCATCTCGTGACTCTGTACCTCACATTGTTTACATTTATCCGGAAGTGGGGGCAAGTTTGGGTGTGGAATAGGGAACATGAAAGCAGCTGAAACCTCGTAAAGTACACCATTTGTTTAGAACGTTTAATAAATTTCAAAATCTGAATTATTGGGTATTTCACGGCATTCTTCAGTTCCCCTCGGAATTTGCTTTGAGTCAGGGCGTAAATACACGTGTTGGTGCAGGAACTGAGAACCTGCAGTATTCCCGATGTCATTTCTGTGATGTAACGGGGATCCGCGATAGAATAAACAAAGCTCTTTGAAATGTGTATCTCGATATAAAATACCACCTGTATTACCCACAACAAAGTGAAACTACCGCTTATGCTGAAGAGCAAAACGATGGATTTGCGTCGGATCTCCATCTCCCGGTCCTTGTCATTCTGTCCACTCTTTTGTCCCCGGAGCCCCCTGCGGGCTCGACTGGCCGCTAGAATCCACTTAACATTCACAATATTGAACATCAAAATCAGAAAGAATGGGACACAAGGGGTTACTATACGGTGAAATATCGCAAAAGCTGCCCATGAGGGAGAGTTTCGGAAGCTCGATGTAAAAACGCAATACCAAGGAACACCATCAATTATTACCGAAGGTTCGTATATAAAGCTCCAGGGAACAGTTTCCAAACAGACCAGCACACTCACTGCCCCGATAACCACAGCCGCCGTTCTCTCGGTGCAATATTTTGATTTTAGCTTCTCACAACAAATAGCCACAAATCGATCGACGGTGAAAGCAACAGTCAGCCAGACCGAGGTCGCCGTGCTCGCAAAAATCAACCATTCACGGAGTCTGCACACGGAAGTGATGTGCAGGAATGAATAGTAAAAATAAATCCCAGCTGTCCTCGTCAGTACCGGATCGGAGATAACAACCAGGAGATCGGCCGCTGCCATTCCAACCATGTAGCGAGTGACACATTTGGAGAGACCGCACTTTCCACGGGACAGGATCAGAATCGCCACCAGGTTCGCTGGAAGAGAGACAGGGAACATCACGTAGGGAACATACTGAACAAAGAGCAATGCAGCAGCGTGAGCGGATCCTTTCATGTTTTCACTTTATTTTTGCCTTTACCGTTGGGAGGGTGGAGAGAAGGTCCAGAGCTGACGGAGGCAGAGAAGGAGTTTATGCATGTAACACTTAAACAACAGGCTGGGATATGTTTAGGGGAAAAGGAGATCCAGCCACACACCAACCCCACCTCCCGTACACGCAGGTGCTTTGAGCATTGAGTTTATGCCTCGCGCCCGCCCACAGTATCAACCCCGCAACAAATAACGTTATGAAATACACTTTAAAGAGTTTACTAAAATTAAAAGAGTATTAGACAATACAATATATATGCAAGGGGGAAAAACAGAAAGGCGCCAACTTATCAACGTTCAGACAGTTTAGTGCACATCGTTGGAGCTCAAACATCGAACCATTCGACCCCTCGTCACTTGCCTCCGACCTCCACGTCTTCGCACCTAGGACCCGCCCGGGGGTCTTCCGAGCAGTGCAGCGCACGTCCACCTTCCTCGACGTGAGAAACACTTATCAAAGAAGCATTCCTACTCTTAACAAACCAAAAAACCCATTTTGAGAAACATACACAGGACGTTGTACACGCAGTAAAATAAGGCCAATATGATCTGAACACGGCTTTCCTACCGATGACCGAGATGTGATGTGGCAGGGGAAATCTAAAACTGGAAACGCTTCTCTAGGCAAAAAGGAAAATGTGGATAACCGTTTGCGATTCTTTCCTCAGAACCGTTCTCAGTGAAGTCCCTGACACGAGTGTTAACTCGCTTCTCTTTCCACACAAGCTGCTCCGGGCTTCGTGCTTCGAGATTCCCACAGAATCCATCACAGGGAAGCCGGTTAGATCATCTTTACGTCCAGCCTGAGCTCGGTGTCGTAGTCCAATGTTTGTAGCCGTGTCAGATGTAGACAAAAAGGAAGACATCTCACAGTACTGATAACTATGCAACAACACGTCGATGGCGGTAATTGCTCAGCAACGACTTCATTGTGTTGTGCATCTACTGTTTCACATTCAGCCATATCGTACACATTTATTAAAGATCCGCGACGTTCATGATGCAACATGCAACTGCGTACAGTTGCTAAACTGTTACTACCAGTCGATGGTTTGGTTGTTACACCGACCTCAGACAGCCGCTCCCATACAAACGTAGAGAATCAATTGTTATAATGTATGCGGAACAATATTTCCGAATACAGTTCACCTGGTTCGATACCCGATCATCACATCGTTGAATACAGGCAGCTGCGTTCCGCAGGTGTTGAGGGATCCGCGACATTTCTGCAGCGGTCTTCAGATCCAGATTCCACAATCCACAATCCGTGTGTTTACGTACAATTCCTGAATATTGGAATATTAGCACTGGACATGTGACAGTGGAAACCAGCGACAGAAATAATCACAATATTTTCATTAAACCTCATTTCCCAGCAACGGCAGCTGACACTGCGGCTTACCGGGAACTCCAAAGGCTGAAATAAAAGGATAGTAGACGTCCTCTATCCGCCAGATGACTGGATACACCATTTCAGTGAGAATGTGTGAGCGCTGTTTCTCCTGACTCTACAGCTCCGCTTCTGCAGCTTCTGCAGACACTCTGAGCTGATCCTTTCCAAACGGCCCCGATTTATACAGAGGATCGGTCTCCAGAGATACGATTATGCCCCTGACTAGCTTTCTTCGTTACAGCCACTTGAACGAACACTTGAATTCTGCACCATTGACTCAGATGTAAATACCGGGCTGATTGAAGATAAGCGCATCAAAATTCGCGGGCGTTAACTTGGGCATTTTCCATTCATGTGGTGGAGCTTTAATGCCAAAGGCTGAGTGTTGTCGCCGAGCAGCCACGTTCACAGAGTTCACTCTTTTGGTGTTTGATATTCATCTGGAAGGAGTTCAGCAGTACTGTCGGATCCCTAACGTCTTTCTTTGCTATTTCCCAGTTTAAACTCTCCTTCAGTACTTCACATCCCTCCGGGCCACACACATTGTCCAACACACATACACGTGCACGAAGACACACACACACACACACACACACACACACACACACACACACACACACACACACACACACTCACTCACACACACACACACACACACTCACACACACACAGACACACACAGACACACACACACACACACACTCACTCACACACACACACACACACACACACACACACGCACACACACACACAGATAAGAACAGAGATAAAATAGACAGAACAATATTGGCATAGCAACAATCAGATGATTAGGTTGCTCATGTACAAACATGAGAAAATCTGCAGATGTTGGAATCGAGGACAGCACAAACACACTGAATGCTGCATAAACTCTGCTGAGTTCATCCCGCTTTTTTGATGTTGTTGATGTAATAGTCTTTCATGACCATCTCAAATCTGCCAGAGGTCAAAGGAACATTGGAAATATTTGTTTTCCCCCGGAAGAGAAATGGTTGTCCGGTTAAATAACAAAAATGGCACTATATATTGGGAGATGAACATTTTCATGGACAAAGACAGCGTCAAATAGATGGACAGACAGGTTGACTCTGGCACTGTCTGCACCAGTTACTCCACAGAACCGCCTGACACTTATCTCCCCCTCACTGGCCCAATTTACTTCTCCTACCCGCCTCCGACTTTCCTCCTGTCGAGGCAGAAGGCACAGAACAGCCACCCCCCTCTCACTGGCAAGGTGTGTTAGAGAACAGAGAAGTGCTGACAGCTGGTGGTTTGCATACTTACTGAGAGAAGAGATATTCAGTCCGAATCTGAGCCCAAACACAAGATACAAGTTTCCAATACACCTGTTACACTCCAACAGAGGTGATCAATATTTACACTGTATACCATACCAGTGTCCAACAGGTGGACACTGTAGGTGTATGGTCCTACAGGTGACCCAGACTCCATTTACCCACGCGAGGTTTTGGGAGGACAGTAACAAGAGCGCTCGCATAGTCAGTGTGGTGCAGGAAAGGACAATCAGATGGAAAATTGGGAAACGATGAATCAGGTGTGGGTGTAATTTAGAAAAGATACTGACAAGCACATGGTGTTCTGGATAATGAGTTTGTATGGACTGACATTCAGAAGCAGTTCAAAGGCAGAAATGGAGAATAAATGGGACACTTTCAATTTGGGAATCTGTGGCCGGAACAGAAACTGCTGGATTGTGTCTATGCCCCAACTGTTCACTGTTGATATAGTCATTTGGATATGGGACCAAGTGTATTATATTCGTGTCCGTTTGGTGGCAGAATCAGTATTGCGATAGGTGGAGAAGGGACAGAATGGACGCAGACAGAAGTGATTGAGTGAACATCTGCAATTTGACAACATGTGGGAAAACGTGATTCCATCCACTCCGAGAGAAACAACCCAGAATTTTTGCATTTGAACAATGTGAGGAAAAGTGATCGAGAGGCAGTGTTTTATCTAATGATGCCGGGGAATTGGAGAAGAGTAAAATGATGGATTTGCGACGGCTCTCAATCTCCCGCTCCCTGTTATTCTCTCCACTAGTTTGTCCCCGGAGCCGCCTGCGAGCTCGACTGGCCGCTACAATCAGCCTGACTGTCTGAACATTGAACAGCAAAATCAGAAAGCATGGGACACTAGGGGTTAAAATGAGGTGAAACAGTGTAAATGCCTCCCATGATGGGAGTTTCTGTAGCTCGCTGCAGCGACACAATACCAGGGAACACGGTCGATTATTTCTTTGTGCTCGTATACAAAGCCCCAGGGGACACTCTCCATACAGGTCAGCACAACTCACTGTTCCTACAACTACAGCCGCCGTTCTCTCGGTGCAAATTATTTGTTTTCAGCTTCTCATAGCAAATAGCCACAAATCGATCGACGGTGAAAGCGACAGTCAGACAGACAGACAGAGGTCGTAGTGCTCTCAAATATTAACCATAAGAGGATTCTACACACAGCTGTGATCCGCGGTGATCCACAGGCATAATCTGGGAACCTAAATCCCAGCAGTCCACTTCAGCAGCGGATTCGAGATTACGACTAGGAGATGGGTCGTTGTCATCCCCACTAGTTAGCGAGATACATATTTGGAGAGAACGCACTTTCCCCTGGACAGGATCAGAATCACCACCGTTCGTCGAAAGAGAGACGGGGTACTGCAAGTTTAGAAAATACTGAGCAGAAGCCAATGCAGCAATTGGAGTGGATCGTGTAATATTTCCACGTTATGTTTGCATTTAGCGGTGGGTGGGTCGAGAGAGAATGCAGAGCAGGTGGAGACACGGAAGTTTATCTGTAAAATAAAATTAGTACAATCTGTTTACAGATTTCTTACTGATGACGGAAATGTGAAGTAGCTGGGAAAGGACCTCCTGAGAGTCAACACTAAATGAACATTCTACGACGGCACATTTCGCATCTCCTGTGTATGAAAACAATAAATTCGACGCTGATGGCGAGACTTTTCTGCTTGACAATCCTCAGTTTCCTTGACGCTCCCTGTCAGCTACAGAACAGCCGAAGGAAGGAACAAAAATCAGAAAATGCTGGGAACACTCATCCAGTCAAAGCAGAATATGTGGAATAACAATTAGAGTCTTTTCTCAGAACTGTTCTCAGAAAGAACCACGACACGATTGCTAACTGGTTTCTCTTTCCATACAAACTGTCTGGGGCGTAGTGCATCTAGAATTATCCGTTTGTGTTGCCTACTCTCCCATTTCCCAGCTCACACACTTTGAATCCGAACATTGACCGATTCCAACAGAAACAGTTCAGTCTGACCCAGCCGCACAGACGGACATGACGCATCTCATAGAATCCATCACCAGAGGAATTCTCCGTCCAGCAGTGAGCTCGGTGCCGCAGTCCCGTGTATGTAACAGTGTCAGATGTAGCATTAATAAAATACAATTTACAGTATTCATAAGCATGAAGTGACAAACATAGAAACATAGAAAACCTACAAAGCAATACAGGCACTTCGGCCCTCAAAGCTGTGCCGAACATGTCCTTAACTTCGACATTACCTCGGCTTACCCATAGCCCTATATTTTTCTAAGCTCCATGGACTTATCCAGGAGTCTCTTAAAACAGCCTATCCCGCCTCCACCACTTCCGCTGGCAGCCCATTCCACGCACCATCATTTTCTGCGTAAAAAAAAACAATTTACTCCTGACATTTCAACTGTACCTCCTTGCAAGCAACTTCAAACATTGCCCTCTGGTTCCAACCATTCAGCCCTCGGAAAAATCCTCTGACTCTCCACACGATCAATGCCTGTAATCACCTTAAACACCTCTATCAGGTCACCTCTCATCCTTCGTCGCTCCATGGAGAAAAGGTTGAGTTTTCTCAACCTTTTCTCATAACGCATGCTCCCCAATCTAAGCAACATACTTTTAAATCTCCTCTGCACATTGTTTCCATGTCCTTCCTGTGGTGAGGCGACCAGAACTGAGCACAGTACTCCAAGTGGGGTCTGACCAGGTTCCTATATATCTGCGACATTAAACTGCGCTCTTAATCTTATTCCCACGATTGATGAAGCCCAATGCACTGTATGTCTTCTTAACCGCAAAGTCAATCTGGGCAGCAGCTCTAAGTGTCCTCCGGACACAGACCAAAGTTCCCTCCGATCCTCAACACTGCCAAAAGTCTTACAATTAATGCTATATTCTGACATCATATTTGACCTACCAAAATGAAATACCTTAACTTAACTGGGTTGAACTGCATTTGGTCCTTCACAGGCCAGTTTTGCATTTTATCATTGTTCTACTGTAACCTCTGATAGCCCTCCATACTATCCGCAGCACCTCCAACCTTGTGTCATCAGCATATTTACCAACCCATCCTGCACTTCCTCATTCAGGTCATTTATAAAAATCACAACGATTAGGGGTCCCAGAGCAAATCCCTGAGGCACACCACTGGTCACCGACCTCCCTGCAGAATATGACCCGACTATAACCACTCGTTATCTTCAGTGGACAAGCAAGTTCTGGATTCACAAAGCAATGTTTCCTTGGATCCCATAGCTCCTAGCTTTCTCAGTAAAACTTGCGTGGGGTACCTTATCAATAAAGATTCATTGCGTATACAGCACTGCTGCACATTGACTCACAACAAACACGTTTATTAAAAATCCACAAGTTTCATGATACAATATCGAATTCCACGCAGTTGCCAAAATGTTACTACCAGTCGATGGTTTGATTATTACAGCTAACAGAGACAACAGCTCTTATCCAAGTGCAGACAAGCAACTGGTATAATGTCCGTTGGCTGTATAAATTCCCTGAAGGTTGGTCAAGTTAGGTCTTTATTCTTTAGAGCATAAAAGGTTGAGGGTGGACTTGATAGAAGTATTTAAAATTATGAGGGGGACAGGTAGAGTTGACGTTGGCTTTTTTTTCCTTTGAGGGTAGGGGAGATTCATGAAGAAGATATGAGTTTAGAGTTAAGGGGGCAAAAGTTTAGGGGTAACACGAGAGGGAACGTCTTTACTAAGAAAATGGTAGTTGCGTGGACCGAAATTCCAGTAGAAGTGGTAGAGGCAGGTTCTATTTTGTCATTAAAACGGATAAGTATATGGACAGGAAAGGGATGGCGGGTTATGGGCTGAGTGCGGGTCGGTGGGACTAGGTGAGAGTAAGCGTTCTGCACGGACCGGAAGGGCTGAGATAGTCTGTTCCGTGCTGTAATTGTTATATGGTTATATGGCTATATTTGCAAAACCAGTGCAGTTGCGACAAGATCAGCAACACAGCAGCACGTACAACACGTACAGTGGCAGGAAGGACTCTGCCTGGTCCGCTGAATGCCAGAGATATTGGCGGGATCGCTAAATTCCCGCAGCGGTTTGATTTTATATCCGGATCCCGGAATCCACAGTCCCAGTGTTTCCATTGCATTGTGGAAATGCGGGATACCTAGGACTCGACATCTGACAGTGGAAACTAGCGACAGAAACAATCTCAACACTGGAATTAAACTTCAATTCCCACCAACGGCAGCTGACACTGTGTCTTACCGGCAATTCCAAAGGCTGAAATCAAAGGGTAGTAAACTTCTCGTATCCGCCAGATGACTGGATACACCATTTCAATGAGTGGCTGTGACACTTGTTGCTTCTGGATTCACAGCTCCGGCAGACACTCTGAGATGATGCTTACACAGTGCCCATATTTATACACAGGATCAGTCTCCAGAGACACGGTTGTACTCTTGACTAGCATTCTTGTTTTCAGTCACATGAACAAACACTTAATTCAGTCCGATTGAATTAAATACTGGACCAGGTGTAAGCACTGTTCGATTGAAGACAAACACATTAAACTATTGGGCACACCTCAGCAGTGATTCAGCAGGTGTCAATATTGCAGGAACTCGAATGACAAGCTGAGCTTCGTCACGGAGCCGACACATTTACAGATTTCTCGTTTTCTGTTGATTATTCATCTGTAACCGTAGTTCACCGACACCGACAGATCCTTAGCTTCTGTCCCTATGGTTTCCATTTTGTACTGTCCTTCAACTCCCGTCAGTCAGACAGATAGACAGACAGACAGACAGACACACTCACACACACAAACACACACACGCACACACACACACACACACACACACACACACACACACACACACACACACACACACACACACACGCAGACACACACACACACACACACACACACACACACACACACACATTGAGAGAGGGAAAGAGTAACACAATAGGAAGAGAGATACAATAGACAGAACAAGGTCGGGATGGGAATCGTCAAATAACCCTAATGGTGATGTACATAAACGAGGAAAATCTGCGGAATCTGGAAGTTCACGGCAGCACAAACAAAGTGTTGGAAAATATCTGCTGAACTCCTACAACTTTTTGTATGGTGCTGCAGTTGTAGACTTTTATGAACATCTCAAATCTTCTAGAGGTCAAACAGAATTTGAGAAGAAATATTGCAATCTGCAAAGGAATGGGAAGACCCGTTAAATAATAATTTAAAAATAACACTGTATGTAGAGTAGGTGTAGGATATCTGGAAGCGAAGGAGAGAAAGGGAAGCATCACATTCAATGTCAGATATGAGACCGAACGAGAGAGAGAGTGTCAGACAGACACATAGACAGAAAAGTAGGCAGACAGACAACCAGAGACGGATGAGTAGGTGTCTGATGTTGCTCCTGTATGTCCTAGTCTCTGGTACAGTAGATGAATGTCGGGTTCATTCCGTCACTGTCGGGCCCCTGTACGATGTGAGAGTGCTTTCAATATCTTTCAATATCTGGTAGAGTCTGAGAGTGTGGTGTTCATTTTGCATCTTTCATCTCTGATACTCTGTGAGAGTGCGGTGTTCCTTCTGTACGTGTCAGTCTCTGGTACAATATGAGAGTGTAGGGTTCATCTGTTCCTGCTGGTCCATGATAGAGTGTGAGAGTGTGGATTTCATTCTGTATCTCTGTGTCTCTTCTACAGTGTGAGAGTGTGGATTTCATTCTGCATCTCGTTGACTTTTCTGCAGAGTGAGAGTGTCGGTTTAATACTGTGCGTATTCGTCTCTAGTACAGTGTGAGAGTATGGGGTTTATTCAGTACCTGTCATTCTCTTCTACAGTGTAACAGTGTGGATTTCATATTGTACCTCGCAGTCTCTTATGCAGTGTGAGTGTTTGGGGTTCATTGTGTATCTTTCGGTCTCTGAAAAACGTGAGGGTGAAGGGATCATATTTTTTTCTTTTTGCTTTTGTCCCATAAATCTGATATTAAATCATCCTGTACAATTAGCAGCATTTTTTATTCAAACTACATTTTGCACAACTATACCAAGCTACCTCCAGATGACACACCCAAATTCACTATACACACTGACAGCCGAACGATAGTAGTTACGTTGGAATAGTACTGCAAAAGTCTTTCAGGCGGAAACAGAACAACCGACTGACAATGTCAATGTTCACACCTAATTATTAACATACGCTATTGCATGAACTTCAGTAGTTCTAGATTCGGAACGGTTCTACGTTATTCAATTATGTAACTGTGGTCGTAGTAGTTGAATTACGGAATGCGGAGTGACGTATAACCGCTGTAGTGAAAGGTAGATGATAAGGTGCAACATCAAAAATAGGCAGATTGTGAAGCCAACTGTACATCATATAATACTAATTCTATAAAATTATAATAAATGTTGTAATTAAGCCCCTTAATACGTGTTTTCAGGGTGATGTCGTATTCACTCCTGTATCTTTGCTACTTTTTCCCCCGAAGTGGTGGTAGGAGCGTAGTTTTGAGTATTTTCATGCTGCTGTTCGCAGATATTTGACAAATAAAGGTCTAAAAGTTTCCAGAGGTTATACCGCGATATGGAGTTTGGATTCTTAAGAATTCATGCCTGACGTTGAAAGCAGAAGTGCGCTTGCACATCACATCCTCCTAATGTTAATGTTACTGTGTCTGTATGTCCCTTTGGCGGAATGGCCAGACTGCGCATAACAGTACATGTTTATGCAGGCTAGTGTTTCCATAGATCCAGCAGAGCTACCTGCTCCGGCATTCACTTCCGTCGGTCAACAGAATCAAATCTCAATTCGGCTGCTAAATTTCCCACCGTAATGTGTGCTTACCTTCAGAGATCTGTCCATGTGCTTCCGGGATCACTCTGGGCCACCATTGTACTTCACATTCCACCATTTTATATGAATCTCCTGGCCTTACGTAGACATTTTGTCTGCATTGTGTCTGCACTTGTGCATTGCCCTGCATCCTCCAGATTTCAAGGGGAAAGTTTTTCGTTTTACATCTATCTGTGAACTTATAGAACACAGATCCTAGCATAGTACAGCACATTGCAGGCCCTTCGAGCCACAATGTTGTGCAGACCCTCAAACCCTGCCTCACACATAACCCCACCCTAAACTAAATTCCTCCATCTACCTGCCTAGTAGTCTCTTAAACTTCACTGGTGTATCTGCCCCCACCACTGACTCAGGCAGTGCATTCCACGCACCAACCACTCTCTGAGTAAAAGACCTTCCTCCAATATCCCCTTTTAACGTTCCACCCCTTATCTTAAAGCCATGTCCTCTTGCACTGAGCAGTGGTGCTCCGGGGAAAGGGCGCTGGTTGTCCACTCTATCTATTCCTCTTAATGTCCTGTACACCTCTATCATGTCTCCTCTCATCCTCCATCTCTCCAAAGACTAAAGCCCTAGGTACCTCAATCTCTGATCATAATCCATACTCTCTAAACCAGGCAGCATCCTGGTAAATCTCCTCTGTACCCTTCATGACTTTTTAAATTTCAAACATCAACCATACCCTCCGCCCCTCCAAGAACAAATACACGAATATTAATGCATATACTATCAGAATATTAATTCGGCAATGATCACCTTTTGGGGAGAATGTAATTCATCCTCAGCCCATTGCCCAGACGGTGTTTGCAAGATGGCTGAATTTTGTCATTGCGAGTAGGCCGAAGCTGCGAGCTCCCGTGACGGTAAGTAAACGGACCCTGCGATCAGGAAAGCAGCGAGTTGTTGTAATTTGTACATACAGTGTTGGAGATCTAAAGATGTCTTTCCAATGTAACATAATCCCACAGGACTCTCCACAACAAACTTATTATTCCTACAGGATTGACCAGAAATGAGGTGTGATTTTCATTTCAGGTCG
Source organism: Hypanus sabinus (assembly GCF_030144855.1). NCBI lineage: Eukaryota > Metazoa > Chordata > Chondrichthyes > Myliobatiformes > Dasyatidae > Hypanus > Hypanus sabinus. Next base: position 82,149 of record NW_026779334.1, on the reverse strand, counting down.
AGCTCCTTTCGACACAAGGGGTGGAATGGCAGAACAACCCACTGTGAGTGAGATCGCATTCCCAGTACACCAGTCCCACCCGGCCACAGTGGAGAAATTCACCTGGTCCCGGAGTCGGTCAGAGTTGTTCCTGGAATCTGGCACCGGCTCTTGCTGCTCCACATACAAGAGCAAAGAATCCATTCTGAACGTGAACAGGGAGTCAGACTCAGAAGGTCATAACTGCCACCGATATGACACTGAAACTGAACACTGTAATTTCCCTGTCACCCATCGCATCTTTCCTCCTTCTGTCACCGATGCACACAAAGGACGGTATCCCTCTGCCAATGAACGTGACTTTCAGCTCGCGTTGGGTCAATGGAAGGAGGGCTCTGCAGTCACATTTTACTCCTAGTATTCAAAATTTGACTCCGAATATTAGTCCGAGACGTCCGGTGTCAGAGCGCAGCAGATTGTAAGTCAGATTCCCAGACAACAGCCCGAGTGACATGACACTATCGATGACTTTTGTCTGTACCAATCTATACGAATTTATTTAAGTTCAAAATCTGACTAAACTCTGCTGTGCTCTGACGCCGTAGCAATGGACCTGGCTCTGAGCCGCTGTATATAAGGGTAAAGTCAGGCAGTATTGTAGTGATAGGCGACTCTATAGTTAGGGGGACAGTCAGGAGACTATGACAGCAAATACACAAGGTTGGTGTGCTGCTTCCGGGACGCAAGGTTCCAGGATGCATCGGATTGGCTCAAGGATATCATCAAGCTGAAAGCTGAACAGTCAGAGCTTGTGAAGTGTGTTGGCATGAATGACACAGGCAAAATGAGGAAGAGCTTCACGCAGTGAGTATGTAGAGTTAGGAATGTGACTGAACAGAAGGACCTCCAACGTACTTATCTCCGGATTACTTCTGCTGAATCGAGCTGGCGCAAGTCGGAATGGTATGAATGTGTGTCTGAGGGACGATAGTGCAGGCTGCAGGGTTTTAACTCCTTGGGCCATTGGAACGCTTTTTCGGGGAATGGGTGATCCGTACAAGAGGGACGGATTCCATCGGAACTGGAGAGGAACTAATGGTAAACACAAAGTACACCGCAGATGTTGTGGTTAAGTCAACACGTACAAACACGCTGGATGAACTCAGCATGTTATTATCCCTGCAAGCGTAAGTGCTGCACCACTCCCGACAACTTCTCTCTTACCACAATTCAGGGCCCCAAACTGATTTTCCAGGTGAGGCAACATTTCACTTGTGAGTGTGCTGGGGTCAACTATTACATCCGGTGCTCCCGGTGCGGCCTCCTCTACATCGGCAATACCCAACGCAGATTGGGGGACCTCTTCATCGAGCACCTCGTCTCCGTCCGCCACAAAAGACAGGACCTGCCGGTTGCCACCTACTTCAACTCTGCTTCTCATTCCCATTCGAATATGTCCATACATGGCATCCTCTACTGCCACAATAACCCAAACTCAAGTTGGAGGAGCAACACCTCATATTCAGTCTGGGTAGTCTCCGGCCCCTTGTTATGAACATCGAATTCTCCAACTTCCTTCAATTCCCTCCCTCGACCTTGCCCAATCCCACTTCCATTCTGCCTCCTAGCTGCCTATCACCTCTCATGACTCTGCCTTCTTCTACTACCCATAGTGCTTTCCCCTTAGATTCCTGCTTCACCTCTCCTGCCTATCCCCTCTCTGTTTCCCTTCCCCCACACTTTGATCTTCCATCTGATTAGTTTTTCACCTGGCACCTACTAGCGTTCTCCTTCCCACCCTCCCTCCACCTTAGTTACAGGGCCCCTGTTCCCTCCCTCTTCATTCCTGACGAAGCATCTCGGCCCGAAACGGTAACTTCTCTCTTCAGCGGATGCTGCCCGACCTGCTGAGTTCAACCAGCGTGTTTGTCAGGGGAACTAATACCCTGGCCGGAAGTTTAGGTACTGCTTGTCGAGAGTATAAACTAATTTTCCCATGCGCTAGGAACGAGAGCACCGGATCAAAAAATGAAGAAAGGCGGAGGCAAAATTCAATTAAGCTATTTGATGGGTTGAAATGAGACTTTTAATGTGACGAATACATTACAGAGCCCAGACGGAGAGCGGGACAAGAATGGATGATGACTATAAAAGGTTTTCATAAGTTTAGAAAGCGCAGAGTTGGAGGTAAAAAAAAACGTGGAGCTGTACTTCTAATCAGGGACAATATTACAGTGTCTTACATTCACCTACGGACTTGGCCTCTACATCTGTCTATCACATTCTCGACTGTCTGGAGAAAGAAAAATCTTCCTCACGTCCTTTGTAAAAGTTCGCCCTTCAATTCTGAGGCTGTCCCCTTTAGTTCTGGACAGATCACCACCAGAAACATCCTCTGCACATCCACCTTATCCGCGGTTGTGCGGGGTTTTTGCTGTCTAGTTGTTGTAAAGGACTTTCACCTCAGAACATGCTGTCAACAGTTACAAAGAACTGCGCCCTTACAATCCAGTGCTAGCTCTTGACGTGGTCTCAACTCTTGGGACATTGTGCTAGTTGTAATAAGGTCTCTACTCTTATAGAACGATGCCGTTGTCGTAAAGATCTATATCCTTACAGTACGTTGCCATTTGTCGTAAACATGTGTACCTTGCAGTGCGGAGCAAGCTGTTGTAAAGATGAATTGCCTTACAGAATGGTACCGACTATTGCAGAGATGTCTGTCTTCGGTCTGATGCCAACTCTTTTAGAGGTGTGTGTCCTCCTCATACCGTGCATGGTGTTGCAAATGCTAATACCACTAGAACACAATAATGATGATGTTTTTTTTTAATCACAGTTACAGTGCCAAACTGGGATTGTCCAGGTATAGGTATTCAGTGTTATGTTTTGAAAACAAATCTACTCTTGTATTGTAGTCTTGTACTGGTCTGTGCCCTTACTGACCAGTGCATCCTCTGGCAGCTGGGTATACTCGGGATACTGTGTAAGTGACTTTACAGAGGTGTGCCCTTATTTAATAAACTGATCTTCTCGGTCCAGATAGATTACAATTCTCCTGGAGATCAGACTAAGTGCTTGATGTTATTAGTAGCCATGGGATCACTGTGGGTGGGGTAGATCATCCAGCCCATCAAAACTATTCTAGCTCCTGCTACAACAACATTAATACCGTCCCATTCCGCACTTTCATCCGACAGCTCGACAGCTGTATTTTCGTCAATAACGTTCCCAGTTCCTCTTTGACCATGCTGATTGCTTGTTCCCCCCGCCCCCAACCCTGCAGGCACTCTGTCCCGGTCGAGAACCACAGTCACAGACCCCATTGCTCCGTTGCCCACTGGGCCTCAATTCATTGACCAATAATCTGTGAACAGTACAGCACAGGAATAGCCGCCCCTGCGCACTGTCTATGTGCTGACCATGATGACAAATTATACTGCATGTTTGCCTGGATGTGGCCTGTGTCCCCAGTGGTCTGAATCCCCCAGAGGGTTTGCACAACTTAATACAAAACACCATCTCCTCCTCAGTATCAGTAAGTCTGAAAATATCACTATACTCCCTCCCTGACCTCACTATTCTCCATGTCATTCTCCTTAGTGAACTCCAATGAATGCACATGAATAATTCTGTATATAACATGCTAACTCTGGCAGCAGCCACAGACTCACTCTTTGATCTTGTGTTGACCTGTGCTCTCCGAGTATACTTACTTGTTCAACTTATCCAGAGGCAATAGTGGCAGAATTGCTTTTAAGTGAACACCAGAATGAGCGATTAAATTGCCAACCTAAGCCCCTCATGCCACTAGAGTCATCAGAAACCCTACAACTCCCGAACTACTCGAACTCCTGCTTCAGACTTCACAGGAGTTCAACCGCACTCAGTTTAACTCTACCTAATACTAATGCTATTGGACAACTTCATTCCACACTGGCTGGACGTACAACATTTCCTTCTTTATCGTTAAAGCAAGGTTTGACCTGTTTCCTACCTCCACCCCCGGTATTAGCGGGTATGTCGTAAGCTGGTTGGTTTCGCAGATAGCCTCTTCTCCGTGGGCAATGCATTAAAAAGAAATACATGTGAAACATTGCGCCCCAGCACACGAAGACCAATGGTTTTCTAACCTGTGTCACCCGAGGCAGTGGAAGGCATAAATCCTATAATAAAAGCACTTTGGGATCATGACGTACCACTACCAACCTGCAGTCCCTGTAAATCTCCTGTTTTACCAATTCCGAAACCAGGTTCTGATAATGAGTGACTTGTTTTTTTTTACAATACTTAAGGGTTGCTAACAAATATATCGAAACCTTCCGTCGCAGCCGATACTAACGTCATCCAGTCCAGTATTCCTGTCACATCTGAATGCTATTCTGTTGTGGACTCTGTCCAGCTCTTATTACATAAGAAAAGTCAGTAGTTGTTTATTTTTACTTACAGTGACAGTGGACAGTGAACTTGGTCCAGATTGCATCATGGGAAAACTGAGAGCCTGTCGGTTTATACCGCCGCAGTCGTACTAGATTTATACACATTCCGGTTTCCAGGGGTAGTAGAATTTTACAAAGTTTGATTATCTGCTTGTCGCCTATCCCACCCTAGTTAATTATGAAAAAAAAATATATTGTTGCTTTGTTGAGAAAACCTTGAGAAAAACGGGGTAACCCTCAATAAACTTCAGGCCACTCCACAGTATTTAGAACACATGCTTTCTCAAGGAACTGAGCAAATTGCAAAAGAACAAATCGCAGCTTTGAATAATGCACCACCTCCCCACACCAGTACTGAACTGCTTTACGTTATGCCTGCCTTGGGCATATCCGACCGTCTAGCTCATTTCCAGTTACATGTGAATGAACAACAAGGGTTTGCTGGTGGCATTTTAGCACAACGACATGGGGGCCGCAGCCTACCCATTGGTCATTATTCTGTAAAATTACACCTGTTGTAAGACGCATGTCTGGTTTTCTAAGATCTGTCAGCGACACAGCAGTTACGGTAGAAAAGTCCAATCCTATTGCATTGGATCACCTTGATGAAGGGTCGAGGCCCGAAACGTCTCTTTTAGATAGATGCTGCATGGCCTGTTGAGTTCCTCCAGGATCTTCTGTGTATTACTTTGACTTCCAGCATCTGCAGATTCTTCTTGTTTCTGATAGGACCCAGACAGCAGTAAGCATCAGGAGGACATGTAATGCATTCACATAACAAAATTAACCGCAGGTCTTTAGAGTCTCTGGAATGTGATTGTTTTGTCAGTTAATCTTGCCGGACAGTTCCGTTGTCACTCAAACTGTATGAGATATACCGGTGTTGTATAACGCTGATCGGTTGCAGGACGGGGTATCAGTGAGATGGAAATGGAAATGCAATAGAGTGAGGAATGTTCCGTTCGAAAGCGGTACCGCATCATTTAAAGTAACTCTGTAAATCAGCTTTTCCACGTGGCTTCGTCATTTTATTACAGTTCAGTGTACGTTTATTATCGGTGTATATATATGCACTTCATAACTGCAATGAGATTTATTTTATTCAGTACGTACCGACGAATGGACAGAGAGAAACAGAGAATGGAAGGAGAAGAAAGAAAACAGGATGTCACGAGGCCTTGGTATGTGAACGGATATAAAGTCGGAAATACGCAGGGACAAATAGGGAGCAGTCCGGAGATTGAAACGGAGTTGAAAAAGAAACCAAAAACTCATATGACCCCGCTGTGTTCCAGTCCGATCATGTCTCCCTCACCATGAAATGCACCAATCTAGTGTACCAGCGTGGGAGCGGAAATAAGCGGGGACTGTCTAGTGGAATCGAGGGCTTCGGGAGAGAGATTGGGAGTAAAACACCGTGAGCCTCACTAAATAGAAGAATAAGTAACAGCGGGGAGGAGGGAGGGTAGAGAAACAGGTGCGGCTACATCCTGACCGGAGAAATCAGGAGTAAAAAACATTGAGCCACACTAAATGAAAGAATGAGGAACTGCGGGGAGGGTGGAGGTTAGAGAAACAGGAGCGGGTACATCCTGACCTGACAAATCAGGAGTAAAATGCTGTTAACATCACTAAATGGAAGAATGAGATGCAACGAAGAGAATGGAAAAAAAAAAACGGCTGAGAGAGAACTTGCTGAACCGTTCCTCACCGTTCCCGAGCTCTACAGAAATATAGACGAGCGAGCTTCAGACATTTAAGAGGAATCTGATAAAGTCCAAATTTTACCTGTACATGATAGACAGCGAGTGAACAATATCACCATTAAATACATGCGTATTTCAGAGAGCTCAGTTGTTCGCCATTGTTCTACAAATCGGCAAGCAGATCACTTTTAGAGGGAACACGGTGTCTGACTTATGTCCACTGTAGAAACAAACTGGTCGCTCTATGATTTAACATATTTAGTTATCAGTTTCAGCGGGTATTTCACCGCGTTCTTCAGCTCCTCTCTGAACTTGCTCTGAGTCACGGCGTAAATACATGTGTTGGTGCAGGAGCTGAGGATCTGCAGCATCGCCGCCGTGGAATCTGCGATATAAACAGGATCCACGACCGAGTAGCGAGGGATTTTTGTAATCCACTGGTAGATATCAATTACCACCCGTGTTAACCACAGAAATATAAAACTCCCGGTTATACACAACAGTAAAACGACCGATTTCCTTCGACTCTCCGTCTCCGGATCCTTGTCATTCTTTCCGTCGCTGCGACCCCGGAGTCCCATCCGGACTTTATTGGCGAAAAAAATCCGTCTAACGGTCAGAACATTGAACAATAAAATCAGAAACAACGGGAGACCCGGCATGAAAATGCGATGAATCATCACAAATGCGCCCCACGTGTGTGTCGCAGAAAAGCTCTTTTTGGTCAAACAGCCATAGGAAACTCCTTTAATTATCATCGTCGGCTCGAATTTAAAGTAGAAAGGGATACTTTCTAAACAGCCCAGAACACTCACTGTCCCGATAACCACAGCCGCCGTTCTTTCGGTGCAATACTTTGTTTTCAGCATTTCACAACAAATGGCCACAAATCTGTCACAGGTGAACGCGACTGTCAGCCAGACAGAGACCCCGGTGCTGGCTACAAGCAGGCAAGAAACGACCCTGCAAACGGGAGTCAAACGGAAGACAGAAAATCTGAAGTATATCATAACGGTCCACTTCAGTAGAGGTTCAGAGATAACGACCATGAGATCAGCCACTGCCATTCCCAATAGGTAGCGACTGATACATTTGGACAGACCGCACTTTCCACGGAACAGGATAAAAATCGCCACCAGGTTAACTGCAAGAGAGAGGGGTGTAAGCAAGGAAATTACTGACGAGTTCAAGAAATTGAGCAGCAGTGTGATAGACTCAGATTAGACCTTGCCAAGAGTTTTGTAAATTTGGTAAATCTGGGTAAAATTATCAAAACCCGTGGGAGCAGAGCTGCTGAAAGGCTTCCTCGGCCGCAGTGAAGGATGGAAATTAAATAACCGCATCACCGGTCCGGAGAAGCACAGGAACAAAATTAATTCCTCATCTGCATTTCCTTCTGCTCACATTTCTAAAATAAATGAACCTTTCGCGTCGTTCCATTATCCAGTCACACAATTCACACGCAATTTCTATGGACAGAACCACAGAAGGACGGCTGGTCCTCACAGATGCAGTACAGCCCGTGTCCTCTTGTGCCGATATTTCAATTCACCTTTATTCCATGACATCGGGGCAGCGGAGAGGATTTCAAACAAAGGTATACAATATGGAGCGCTGACTGCTACGAAAGATGCAGTAGAGCCGGTGTCCTCCTGTGCAGACATTTCTGATCTGCATTATTCCATGACATCGAGGCAGCGGAAAGGATTTCAATCAAAAGCAGCATCTCGGCTACAATATGGAGCGCTGACTGCTACGAAAGTAATGGGATTAATATTGTCAGCGCGTTCCGCCCATGACTGAAATGCGGGGACTGGGCAGGTGACTGTGGAAACAAGTAGCGAGAGAAACACTTCGGGACATCGGAATTAACTCTCAGATTCTGCCGTTTACAGGGCTGACAGCGGCTTACCGGGAATTCCAACGGCAGAAATAACAGGGTAGTAAATGTCTTCTATCCGCCAGATTACTGGATATCCCATCTGAGTGGCCCAGTGAAATCTATAGTTCTGAGTTCCACAGCTCGGCAAGACACTCTGGCTGACGTTCTGTAACAGGCTCTGATTTATACAGGAAATCCATCTCCAGTGACAGGGTCCCACATCTGACCATTGTTATTGAACAAACAAATTACATCACCGGCAGTGCCTCAGGTGCAAATAATGTGGAAATGTAACAGGATCACGTCACTATCAATTGGCATTACCTCAGTCAGATCCCTCTGTGTATTTCGACCAAAATGTGTAAATAAGACCAGTAAGTGATCAATTAGAGGCTTCATTTACAGCTTTCCACAGTTGTATTGACAGCGGTCACGACTGTTCCCATTTTCCAAACTGACACTTTCACTATGGTTCTCGATCCACAAACATTGCGGAATCGATGCTTCCAGAATTTTCAGCAATTTTCACTGTCCACCTGCTGTTTCATCTACAGAGAGATCCGGTTTCCCCTCAGTGTGCTCTGGATCCAGAAACACATGAAAACCCTCACGGGCGCCTCCTGCAGACCTTCAGTTAATATCATTCACATTTTCTTTTTCATTCAGCAGCTGTACTTTAGACGCTCAGGCACGAAACCCACCGCATCCCGTTACACTATGTGCCATCAGACATAAAACATAGGCGCTGTGTACAGAGACCCCCTGTCCAGATCTGCATCAGACCTGGAGGACAACGATGTTTAAGTCATTTTGATCAGCTTCCGCAGTACAATAACTATTCCCGATACCTGCATGTTCAGAGCTGTCCACGGATCCCTCCATCTCTTCACCTATGTTCCCCAAATCTGTAGGATCTGAGCGCGCACGCGCGCGCCCGCACGTGCGTGTGTGTGTGTGTGTGTGTGTGTGTGTGTGTGTGTGTGTGTGTGTGTGTATGTATGTATGTGTGTGTATGTGTGTGTGTGTGTGTGTGTATGTATGTATGTGTGTGTATGTGTGTGTGTGTGTGTGTGTATCTGTGTGTCGATATGTGTATTTGTGTGGAGCTGTGTTTGGTCTTCTGTGTGTGTGTGTGTATGTATGTATGTGTGTGTATGTGTGTGTGTGTGTGTGTGTGTATCTGTGTGTCGATATGTGTATTTGTGTGGAGCTGTGTTTGGTCTTCTGTGTGTGTGTGTGAGAGAGAGAGAGAGAGAGAGAGAGAGAGAGAGAGAGAGAGAGAGAGAGAGAGAGAGAGAGAGAGAGAGAGAGAGAGAGAGAGAGAGAGAAGAGAGAGAGAATCTTATAATGTAACCAGTATCAGGCTGATGAATGCTTCCTCTCTCTCTCTCTCTCTCTGTCTCTCTCACACACACACACACACACACAAATAAAAGCCGATTTCCCACTCTTTCTCTTTTCTCTTCAAACTCCGACCGCGGTAAACAATATATTTAGCGGTTGAGTCGGCATGACGATTAAGGGATAGAAAAGATAAAAGTGACGAAACAGTTGAAGGGCAATGTTGTAGAATCGAGAAATATACATAGCAGAATGGAACAATAAAGAGAGTAAACTGGGAGAACGGAGAATCTGCAGAATCTGCCAGAGAGAAAAGCATTCAGCTTTTCGAAGGTTTCAAGTTGAAAATGAAGTCAGGGTTGATATGCAGTTTACATGAAATGCAGCATTAGTGTCAGAGAACGACTGCTGTGCAGAAACAATCAAAAAACGGGAGACATTCATCAGATAATACGAGAGTGTGTGTTTCATTCTCCACCTGCCTGTCGCCGGTATAGTGTGAAGAGGGGCGGTTTATTCTGTACCCACCAGACGCCTGTGCAAGGTATGTGGGGAGGGGGTGTTCAGATTTTTAGATATCATTTCCCGATAGAGACTGAGAGTGAGGGGTTCTTCGGTTCTCACACCCTGGTTCAGAGTGACAGTGTGTATTTCATTTTATTCATTTATTTTTTGCTACAGTGTGAGAGTATGGGTTCCAGTCTGTATCTGTCAGTCTCTGTCACAGTGTGAGTGTGTGGTTTCATTCTGTATCTGTCATTCTCTGCTACAATGTGAGAGTGTGGGGTTCATTCTGTATCTGTCATTCTCTGCTACAATGTGAGAGTGTGGGGTTCATTCTGTATCTGTCAGTCTCTGTCATAGTGTGGGAGTGTGGGGTTCATTCTGTATCTGTCAGTCACTGTCACAGTGTGAGTGTGTGGGTTTCATTCTGTATCTGTCAGTCTCTGTCATAGTGTGGGAGTGCGGGGTTCATTCTGTATCAGTCAGTCTCTGTCACAGTGTGGGAGTGTGGGGTTCATTCTGTATCTCTCAGTCTCTGTCACAGTGTGAGTGTGTGGGGTTCATTCTGTATCTGCCGGTCTCTGCTACAGCGTGAGAGTGTGGGGTCATTCTGTATCTGTCAGTCTCTGTTACAGTGTGAAAGTGTGGGGTTCATTCTGTATCTGTCAGTCTCTCTCACAGTGTGAGAGTGCGGGTTTCATTCTGTATCTGTCAGTCTCTGCTACAGTGTGAAAGTGTGGGGTTCATTCTGTATCTGTCAGTCTCTGTCACAGTGTGAGAGTGCGGGTTTCATTCTGTATCTGTCAGTCTCTGCTACAGTGTGAAAGTGTGGGGTTCATTCTGTGTCAGTCAGTCTCTGTCACAGTGTGAGAGTACGGGTTTCATTCTGTATCTGTCAGTCTCTGCTACAGTGTGAAAGTGTGGGGTTCATTCTGTATCTGTCAGTCTCTGTCACAGTGTGAGAGTGCGGGTTTCATTATGTATCTGTCAGTCTCTGCTACAGTGTGAAAGTGTGGGGTTCATTCTGTATTTGTCAGTCTCTGTCACAGTGTGAGGGTGTGGGTTTCATTCTCTATGTGTCAGTCTCTGCTACAGCGTGAGTAGGTGGGTTCCAGTCTGTATCTGTCGGTCTCTGTTGCAATGTGAGAGTGCGGGTTTGATTCTGTATCCAATGAAAATAAAACTCACAAAGGCAGCACGTTTCATGTTCCAGCAGCATTTATGTGAATACGTTTCTCTCAACAACACCAAATTGCTCCCTTTGCCGGTATCTCTGGTCTGTTATGTTTGCCGGTTCTTTCATTCTTTTCTTAATGTGCCCCAGGGTGTGAGTTTATTCGAGTAATGTCCCAAAGATACGTAATATAATGTTCATTTCAATTTTCTGATGGCAGCTTCATACTGCCCTGTATCGCGTCATCCGTGTTCGCTGATTAAATAACAACAGTCTTGCTCTGTGTGGTTCTGAGAGAGTTGTGATTAGGAATGTGAGGGAAGTCACGTGTCACATTTGATCGAAGTGTCACTCCGGCAGCAAACCCACCCCACCCTATCGAACAATGTGCCCCCGGAGATAAAACATACCCTCTGTGTACACTGACACTCTGTCCAGTTCTCCAGCAGCCCTAGCGACATAAATACTTGCTTCATTTAGATCAGCATCCCGCGTGTGATATGTGTTGTTTGATTCTTTGAAGTCCATGCTGTGACCCTTCCCTCCATCTCTTAATCTACCTTCCCCACATCGGTAGTATCTGTCCGTGTATCTGTGTGCGTGTTAAGTGTGTGTGTGTGTGTGTGTGTGTGCAGAGGCATCTCTCTCTCTCTCTCTCTCTCTCTCTACTCTCTCTCTCTCTCTCTCTCTCTCGTCTCTCTCTCTCTCTCTCTCTCTCTCTCTCTCTCTCTCTCTCTCTCTCTCTCTCTCTCTCTCCCTCTCCCTCTCTCTCTCTAACCAGGTAACTGTATTACATTATTCACCGACGGCCCTGTTCATGCCTTTCTCTTCCATGACTTTCATAGCAGTACGAGATGAATAAAGCAGTGAGTTTGGAGAACAGAGAGTAATAGTTCAGTCTGCTGGACAGAAAAGGATTCAGGATGCAGTAGGTTTCGAGCTGCAAATGAAGACAGGATTGATATGAAATCCACATAAATTAGTGATAGAGGACGACAGCAGGGCCGAGACAGTCAACAAACTGGAGACATTTATTCGAGTGTGCTTTTCAGTCTCTACCAGTTTGCCGTGGGTATAGTGTGAGAAGTGGTTCATTTTGTACTCAACGGCCTCAATACACTAAGAAAGTGCAGGATTCATTTTGTGCATATCAATGGTACAGACTGAGAGTGTGGGGATCTGAAGGTGTCACTTCCAGGATCGGTGTTAGTGTATGCATTTCTTTATGTACATACCAGTCTCTGCTACAGTGTGAAATTGTGTTGTCACCGTCTTGTGTGCGCGGGTGTATTTTGCTCATTCTTATCCGCTGTTCCTCTGATTCAGAAAACACACTTAAATTATGTTCGCTACTCCCTGAGCTAATTTTAGAACGGGAGACTTCTGCAGTTGGTTTCAGTTAAAATTGTGACGTGCATCTTGAACTTATGAATGATGACATTTGTATGGAGCAGCACATTCAGCGTCACAGAGTTAATTAGCAACAAGTGCATTCGACCTGACATAGTTCTGCTTGCTCATTGTGTCACGGTCCGGTCCGTTGGCTCCTCATTTTCAGTTAATTCCTTTTCCCCGTATTACACCGGACACTGTGATTAACGCACCTGATTCTTATTCGAAACGGCAGGATAAAACTCAGGCTTACATTTACTCCGCTCCTGGACCGTCACCTCAGTCAGTGCGGCAATGCACGTTCCGACCGCCGAGAATAGTGGACTCTAAGTGGCTTCGAGAATTCTTCGTTTTCGTATCCAGCTGAGTTTTGCCGGCTGTTTGCTCCTACTCGGAGACAAGATACGAATTACCTGTCGTTTTCGTGTACAGCTAAGAACTGCCGGACCTTTACCGCCACTCTGAGCCAAGATAAGAATTGCCTGCCGTTGTTTGGTTTTGTCGTCTCGTGTCCAGCTGAGGATTCCAGGCCGTTTGCCGCCACTCCGAGCCAAGATACGAATCAGCTGTCGTCTGGTTTTGTCTGTGTCCAAATTCCAGTCCCGATTCTGTGTCAAGTTCGAGTCCAGGGCCCGTGTCTAGGTCCAAGTTCAGGCTCCGTGTCCATGTGCAAGTGAAAGCTCCATGACGAAGCTCCGGCTCCAGGTTCCTCTGGTTTCTTGTCCAAATTCACATCCTCTTAAGTATTTAATCGATGCCCTGCGGTCTTCCTTGCAACCATTAATAAACACGCGTCTGTTAATGGGATCTCCGTGCCCGTGTCCTGCATTTGTGTCCGGTTCCAGTTGTTGATTGGATCAGACCGGACCAGCCAAACATGGACCCAGCGGACACAGTCACTCTCTTACAAGTCGTTGCTAACCAGAGTCCCCTTCTCCCAGACCATAAGTCCCCCGCCAACCACACGGGTCGTCGGTAATCCGGCCAAGCCTGTTGAGTCGCCTGGACGCTCCCATTGAAGGGCGGGGTACTGTCACGGTCCGGTCTGTTGATTCCTCATTTCGTTTAATTTCCTTTTCCCCGTATTACACCGGACTCTTTGATTAAGACACCTGATTCTCATTCGATCCTGCAGCATAAAACCCAGGATTACATCGACTCGGCTGCTGACCGTCAACTCAGCCAACGCGGCAATGCACGTTTCCGGCAGCCGAGAATAGTGGACTCTAAGTTGCTCCTGGTATTCTGTTTTTTTCGTATCCAGCTGAGTTTTCACGGCCGTTTGCCTCTCCTCCGAGTCAAGATATGAATCATCTCTCGTTGTTTAGTTTTGTCGGTGTCCAAGTCCGAGTCCAAGCTCCGAGTCCAGGGCCCGTGTTTGGATTCAGTACAAGGCTCTGTGTCTCAGTCCAAGCTCAGACTCCGTGTCCGTGCCCAAGTCCAACCTCAGTGAACAAGCTCCGAGTCCTGGGCCCGTGTCTGGATTCAGGACCAGGCTCTGTGACTGAGTCCAAGGTAAGACTCCGTGTCCGTGTCCAAGTCAAACCTCAGTGAACAAGCTCCGAGTCCTGGGCCCGTGTCTGGATTCAGGACCAGGCTCTGTGTCTCAGTCCAAGCTCAGACTCCGTGTCCGTGTCCAAGTCCAACCACAATGACCAAGCTCCTTGTCCTGGGCCCGTGTCTGGATTCAGGACCAGACTCTGTGACTGAGTCCAAGGTAAGACTCCGTGTCCGTGTACAAGTCCGAGTCCAAGCTCCGTGTCCTGGGTCCGTGTCTGGATTCAGGACCAGGCTCTGTGTTTCAGTCCAAGCTCAGACTCCGTGTCCGTGTCCAATTCCAACCTCAATGAACAAGCTCCGAGTCCTGGGCCCGTGTCTGGAAACAGGACCAGGCTCTGTGTCTGAGTCCAAGCTCAGACTCCGTGTCCGTGTCCAAGTCCAAGTCCAACCTCAATGACCAAGCTCCGTGTCCTGGGCCCGTGTCTGGATTCAGGACCAGACTCTGCGACTGAGTCCAAGGTAAGACTCCGTGTCCGTGTACAAGTCCGAGTCCAAGCTCCGTGTCCTGGGCCCGTGTCTGGATTCAGGACCAGACTCTGCGACTGAGTCCAAGGTAAGACTCCGTGTCCGTGTACAAGTCCGAGTCCAAGCTCCGTGTCCTGGGCCCGTGTCTGGATTCAGGACCAGGCTCTGTGTTTCAGTCCAAGCTCAGACTCCGTGTCCGTGTCCAATTCCAACCTCAATGAACAAGCTCCGAGTCCTGGGCCCGTGTCTGTATTCAGGACCAGGCTCTGTGTCTGAGTCCAAGCTCAGACTCCCTGTCCGTGACCAAGTCCAACCTCAATGACCAAGCTCCGAGTCCTGGGCCCGTGTCTGGGTTCAGGACCAGGCTCTGTGTCTGAGTCCAAGCTCAGACTCCGTGTCCGTGTCCAAGTCCAAGTCCAACCTCAATGCCCAAGCTCCGTGCCCAGTTTCCTCCGGTTTGTTGTTCAGAGTTCACGTCCACGAAAGCATTCAATCATCGTTCTGCGGTCTTCCTTGCAACCATCAATAAACACACGTCTGTTAATGGGATCTGCGTGCCCGTGTCCTGCAGTTGGGTTCAATTCCAGCCGTTCATTGCAACAAACCGTTGCTAAAGCACTTAGAGCCAAGTGAGCAGCAACTGGTCAGTAACCTTCTGTAGTTTGGCAACACAACTTCTGAAATGTTGAATGAAATTAATCAAAATAAATAGTTTTAATAATTTGAATAAATTACAGTATAATTAAATTCACAAATTGATCGAAAGAAGACGCAGCGAGGTGTGTGTTTCATGATCTTTCAATATTTATATGAATACATTTCCCTCAGCAATTTTAAATTGCTGACTTCACTGTGTACTCTGCTTTGTGATGTTTGCCGATTCTGTCACATATATTTCAATGGGCAGCAGACCATGTGTTGATTTGAGTAAAATATCATTTCGATTTCCTAATGTCAAATTCCGTCTGATCTGTGATAGGACAGTTGTTAAATTACTTCAGTTTTAAAATACTTACTAATTTGCTCTGTCCAACACTGAGAGGGATTGAGGTTAAGAATGCGAGAGAAACTCAAGTTTTACATTAGCAGTAAACCAAAGTTGCACGTTGCAGCACGCGGCTGATTGATGAATTTCGGAGAATTTGAAGTCACGGCAACGTCACAGTGCAGCCGGGAAAGTTCCGCTCGTCATGGACATGGTGGGTGGAAGAGTTTGTTCCTGTGTTGCAAGCACCGTATCCTACATTACATTACACCCATCAGTGCATAAGAACGAGATGAATGGAGGAGACTGGACGGCAGACGATTAATAGACAGATATTGCAATGTGTTCACATCACCTGGACAAGATAGCATCATGCAACACTAGAGCACAGGAACAAGCCCTCTGACTCACTACTTCTGCTTTAAACACGATACCGAATGAGACTGAACTGATGTCTGTACATGACCCATCTCCCTTCATTCAATGCATTCTCATGCTTTGACTGAATCTAGAGGTTATATCTCAACAGACGTCAAACCATTACCATCGTTCCCCTTGTTTAAGTAAACATTTGAGAATGCAAGAAAAAAACACAGATGCATAAAAAAGGTGGAGGTTCGCTTAAAGACATCCCCGGAAGGGAGCAGGAGGGCTGGTGAATTAGCCAAACTAGAATCAGG
Organism: Hypanus sabinus; assembly: GCF_030144855.1. NCBI lineage: Eukaryota > Metazoa > Chordata > Chondrichthyes > Myliobatiformes > Dasyatidae > Hypanus > Hypanus sabinus. The sequence continues at coordinate 66,042 of NW_026779334.1, read as the reverse complement.
TTGGGTGTTGAAATGGAATACAGATATAGAGGTAGGGATGACAGAGAAATAAGCAAACGGTACACATATATACTGAGTAATGACACAACAACTGAACTAGGAGTTAACAAAGTAATGTTAGGAGAGAATTCTGAATACTTTGGGAAATATCAAGGGATACAGCCACGGAGTTGAATTATACTTGATAGTGGAAAATTCGAGGTGCGGAATTCTGAAAGAAAACAAACGATATATTAACACCGTGACATTTGTAGACATCAAGGATCAGATAGAACTATGGAACGATTGAAGAAACTGTGTTGGTGGCCAGAACTGCGAGGAAATATACATTATTGTAAGAATTGTTTAATATGTATCCAGTTACAGTCCAGACAAATCGGGTAGAAAAGCATTTTTAAGACACGCCCTGTAGAAGGACCATGTGTTAACTTGCAGGTTAATTCTGTTGGATCCTGACCTCCATCTTTTGCAGAACCGAAATATATTTTCGAGATAGTGGATGCGTTCAGCAAGTGGATACAGGCTTTCTCAATTAGATAATGAAAACCGCTGACGTTACAGCCAGGATTAAGTTGGACAGAGTTTCTACCCGCTGTGTATTGCAATGCTCTCTAGGATCAGTCATGGTCTCTGCTACACCCACATGTGAAACTCTCTGGGTTAATAACACATGTTGGTATCCCTTACTGACCACAATACAATGCAAATGCTGAACGGATGGAAATAAAAACACATCAAAGACAATGTTATCTAAAACGAAATGGTTAGAATCCCTGTTTGGGCTTGATTTATCACCGACCGAGTATGATGGCATCGGAAAGGACAAATGCAAGAAGCAATTAATTGACTGTATTTAGGAGGCCCATTATGATGCCGCCCATAACATGTGACGGAAGAAACAGCAGAGCAAAGCTTGTTTCGAGGTGCTAACAAAACTGCGGGAGTCGGAGTTAGGACAGAAGTTTATGATCTCATTATATCAGCCCAGCCCGCTGACAACTTCGCGTTCTGTAGGGACATACGACGTTGCTGACAGAGCCAGTCCATCAGTGTATCAAATCCAGACCGCTCCAGATAAGTTGGGTTTTATCTTATTAACAGACTCAAACTCCTTGAAGATAATCAATGTAGACTAGTAGCAGAGTTTCAGAATGCTTGTTGTCAACGGGATGCTCTGGATCGAGATGAGATGATCCTCTTAGTTTCAGGTAATTGACGGTGATGTGGATACAAGGCGTTAAAGTTAGCTATAGTAGGACCATTCATAACGTCAGAATGATTGGCATCAAGGGATTCAGAACTGACGTTGTGGATGGAGCGTTTTTTCCCTGGATGTCACTGACCAATGGAGTACTGCGGAGATCTGTTCCGAGACCCAAGGTTTTTTGAGTTTTTGTGAATGCTTTGGATAAGGAAGTGGAAGTGTGGCTTATTGTATTTGCCGTGATGTGAAGGCTGGTGCAATTATGGAGAGCAGCGACGGTTGCCATCGATTTCCAACAGGACAGTGACAGTCCGCGGAGCAGCGCTGAGAAGTTACAGGTGGAGTTAAACACGAAAAGGTACGAAGTGATTCACTTTGGAATCTTTCACTGGCAGGGGTCAGCTTCGTGCCAAACAGCCCAGATTGTTCTTCAAACTGTCAACAGCCCTCGCTAATTTTCCGAATTTTCTCGCAGGTCTCTGGAATATCGCTGTGGATCTTTTAATGTCTTTGTAGGCACATAAGTGCAGTGTATTTTATCGTAATATATGTCAGCTGTGACTTCCATCATTCAAAACGCCTGGAATGGCTGGAAGGAACGAAAGAAGAGATGAACGAATGTTTTCCTTTAATAAAGAAGTGTTGTCTATTCCCTATCCAGGGCAAATTCCTTCCTTCAATTTCAGAAGCGAATGTGCTTCGTCAAATCTTACAAAATAAATCGACTTCACAATGAATGCCTACTTTAAAAGCAACACAGTTAGAAAAGATGTCCTATTTAAATCGCTGAAGCCAGGTATCATTGAAAATAACATGAAAAAATGCAAATTATGATTTTTTCTAAAGTAAATAGATTGCATTATCCCTTGAGAAGCAGGATTCACGATATTGCGAGACAGTGAGTGTAAATAGTTTAACGTAAGTGTTTGTGTAGTTGGATGTCACTAATGTCCCTGGCGTGATCGCCACGCTGATTACCTCAGTGGAATTGCTCTCGCCTCAATAAAAGTCTGCGAAACCGAACCTCAGTCCACCTGAGCAGCTGAAACGTTCCGTACAACTGAACGCTGCTTCTAAACGGAATATGGGATATCCGGCGATTTACTACATCGCGGCTATTTTCTATCCCACACTTGTAGCGGTTGGTGTCCCCGGTAAGATGCCGGAGCTGGTTACTTTATGTATGGTGACGTCGTTACTGCGCTGCGGTATCCGCACTGTTACTAAGCACAGATGCTACCTTCGGCTGAAATGTGTTTCCTGAATTAAGTATTCCAGCATCTGATTGTTTTATTTTCATTTTCTTACATTGATCGAAGTGATTTTTTATTTGTTAATTACGTTCGTGCTGATATTGCAATTGCTTCATAATTTCACCTGGCTAGGCTTTCTGAACTGACGCTGGTCTCTGCTTTTCTAGGTCCGAATTTCTCTGAATGTAGACTCTTCGACCGTAGAACAACATGGCAGATTATTTAAATGTCGGTCCAGTCTATTCTGGACTCGGAGGTCTGTTCTTACATGAGTCAGGATAAAATGTGTTTTGTATCTTTAGAATCCATTTTGTCACCACTGCAAACAATCCCGTCAGTATTTCACCTTTAATAATTGAAATGGTGTTTACTGGGACGATCGCCATTCACCGGTAAGTGAGTCGTGGAACAGATTCTTTGCTCTGAACAGTCGGAAGGTCGCCAATGCACTGACATTCACAAGCGTCATTGCCCTGCAGCCGGAGTGCAGTGACGGAGACCGCACATTCTGGACTCCAGCTATCCACTTCCAAACAGACCATATCCATGGGGGCATTCAGAGAGATGCCGCTGACAATATTTCTATTCTGCTTTCCAATGTCCTGAGGTTAATTTATCGGCGATTGTGATCCTATCTCGGGGAAAATCGGACTCTCCAAATGCATCACCCGTTACCTGGTTGGAATGGCCTCAGCGGATCTGATGGTGGTTGTCGTTGTTGCTTTAGTTGAACAGACCAACAATATCTATATTTATTTTAATTATATTTATTTATTTCCAATTTATTGCAGTTAATTTAACGGCGATTGTGATCCTATTTCGTGGAAAATGCGGACTCTCCAAATGCATCACCCGTTACCTGGTTGGAATGGCAGCAGCGGATCTGATGGTGGTTATCGTTGTTGTTTTAGTGGAACACACCAACAATATCTACATGTATTCTAGATCCCTGCTCATCACTCCTGTATGCGCTCTGACTGTTGTATTTGGGAGGGCAGCGACGGACTGTTCTGTTTGGCTGACGGTCAGTTTTACCTTAGATCGTTTCATCGCAATATGTTGTCGAAAGCTGCGGGAACGATACTGCACTGAGAGAACAGCAACGGCAGTTATCGTGACCGTGGTTATACTGAGTTGCGGGAGAAGTGTCCCGTTATACTTTGCCCTTGAACCTTTCGTCATCATTGACAACACGCCATGGCGGTGCACCGGCTCATATGAATACCTTTCTTCACCCGTGTGGAGAGGATACGAATTACTGGAGAGTATTTTAACACCATTGCTGCCAATCGGCTTAATTGTGGTGTTCAACGGTTTAACCGTAAGACTTATCTTTGTGGCAAATAGAGTCCGCAGAAGGCTTCGGTACAACAGCAACAATCAGAAAGATGCTGAGGTGGAAAAACGCAGAAGATCGATGATTTTGCTGTTTTCTATATCAGCTAACTTCGTATTATTTTGGATGCCCTATGTAGTCCATACCCTGAAATGGCAAGTGCAAAATTATTTTTACCAGGACAGATATTTAAGTTCCTCGGTATACATTCTTCAGCAATTTGGGTACATGTTACAATTTCTCAGTGTATGTACCAATACTTGTATCTATACACTAACACAGAGGAAATTCAGGGAAGAGCTGAGGAATGGAATGAAGTATGTGTTTACATTAAATGGCCATATGTGTAGATAACGCCCGCGTCTAATGATAATACCGCGAAGTTTTCAAATAAAGATGTTTTACAATTAACAGAATTAGCAAATGCGTCTTGAATTCAAACAGTCATATGCCTGGTCTTCGGGAAAATGCAGAATCGGCGGAAGATTGCTGACTTCATACAGGTCAGGTCGGTAACAATAGAAACGTTCAGTGCTGCTGACGTGATTTTTACTTTGGTTGAAGTATGTTCCAAACTGTCACAGACACTTGACTGTTACAAGAGCAGGGATATCCTCAGGACTTGTGTTTTACGGTCGGGTGAACGATTGTAAAGGGAGTGTTCTGCAGTTGGAGTAGACGGACCGGGTGAGTTTCCACGCCAGGTGAGCACCAAGAAATTCGATGCTCTTAACGATCTCTACCGAGGAGCCGTCGATCTTCAGCGGGGACTGGTCGCTCAGTGCCCTCCTGAAGTCAACAGCCAACTCTTTTGTTTTGTCATCATTAAGAGACAGGTTGTTGGCTGTGCACCAATCAGTTAGCCGCTGCAACTCCACTCTGTAAGCTGATTCGTCGTTCTTGCTGATGAGACCAGCCATGGTCGTGTCATCGGCGAACTTGATGATGTGGTTAAAGTTGTGCGCTGCAGCACAGTCGTGGGTCAGAGTGAACACAAAGTGAACAGCAGTGGACTGAGCACGCAGCCCTGGAGGGGGGCCCCGTGCTCAGTGTGATGGTGTTGGAGTTGCTGCCTCCGATCCGAACTGACTGATGCCTCCCAGTCAGGAAGCGTAGGATCCATTTGCAGAGGGAGGTTTCCAGGCCCAGTCGGCTCAGCTGTCCAATCAGCTTCTGAAGGATGATTGTGTTAAATGCTCAGCTGAAGTCTGTGAACAGCATCCGAACGTATGTGTCTTTTTTGTCCAGGTGGGTTAGAGCCAGGTGAAGGGTGGTGGCAATGGCGTCATCTGTTGAGCGGTTGGGACGGTACACAAGCTACAGGATGTCCAGTGAGTGGGGCAACGATGTCTTGATATGCCTTGTAACGATCCTCTCGAAACACTCCGTTATGATAGATGAGAGTGCAACGGGAAGGTAGTCATTTAGGCAGGACACTGAAGACCTCCTCGGCACAGGGAAAATGGTGGCGGCGTTGAAGCAGGTTGGAATGGTGGCGCTGCTCAGGGATATGTTGAAAATGTCAGTGAGAACATCTGCTAGCTGGTCTGCCCATCCCCTGAGCACTGTACCAGGGATGTTGGCTGGTCCAGCAGCCTTCCGTGGGTTGACTCTACACAGGGTTCTCCTCCCATCGGCCACGGTGAGACACAGCACCTGGTCACTTGTAGGAGGGGTGGACGTACTCGCCGCCACGTCATTTTCCGCCTCAAATCGGGCATAGAAGTTGTTCAGCGCATCTGGGAGGGAGGCAGCACCCGCACAGTCAGGTGATGTTGTCCTTTAGTTGGTGATGTCCTGGATGCCCTTCCACATGCGCCGTGTGTCGCCGCTGTCCTGGAAGTGACTGTGGATTCGCTGGGTGTGACAAGTGTGGTTTGGGACAGGCTGTCTTCTGGCAAGTGGGAGGCCTTCAGAAGTGAAATATTGAGTGTGTGGAGTTTGTATGTGCCTGCCAAAATAGAATTTGAAAGGGAGCCTTGGTTTTCAAGCGATATCAAGACCCCGAATATTTTTTCCTCTAAATGCTACCCAGACTCACTAATGACTACAGTATAATAATTCCAGGCCCTGAGCTCATGTGACTTTTATTTCAGTTATATTGAAACATAGAAAACTTACAACACAATACAGGCACTTCGGCCCACAAAGTTGTGTCGAACATGACCCTACTTTAGAAATTACTAGGCTTACCTGTAGCCCTCTATTTTTCTGTGCTCCGTGTACCGATTCAAATGTCTCTTAAAAGACCCTATCTTGTCCGCCTCCTCCACCGTTACCGGCAGCCCATTCCCCGGACTCACCACTCTCTGAGTAAAAGACTTACACCTGGCATCTCCTCTGTACCTACTTCACAGCAACTTAAATCTGTGTCCACCTGTGGCAACCATTTCGGACCTGGGAAAAAACCTCTGACTATCCAGACGATCAATGCCTCTCATCATCTTATACACCTCTATCAGGTCCCCTCTCATCCTCCGTCGCTTCAAGGAGAAAAGTCCGAGTTCAGTCAACCTATTCTCATAAGGCAGGCTCCCCACTCCAGTCAACACCCTTGTAAATCTCCTCAGTAAATCTTCTGTAGAAGTTTGAGGGGAGATTTGATGGAGGTATACCAAAATAATGAGGGTTTAGATTGGGTAAAGGCAAGCACTCTTTTTCATTTGACTTTGGGTGGGGCTACAACTAGGGGTCATGGGTTAGGTGTGAAAGGTGAAATGTTAAGGGAACATGAGTGGAAGCATCTTCACTCAGAGCGTCGTCAGGGTGCCAGAAATGTGCCCAGTTAGATAATGATTTCTCTTGCCCACGTGGTTGAAAATCACTTTAACAGTGTGCTGTCGGATCATATCTTGGTGACTAAAGTGATCTCATCTGCAATGTTGTCCTTCACACATTGATGTATTTTATATTTTTTTTCAGGTAAAAAAGGAATAGAATTTGTCTAACAGAACCTTAAACACAACACGCCAGTTTTTCCGTTCATCTCCATTAAGCAGAGGAGAAAGGGATTCACCCAATCATCCTTCCTGCACAGACTGTGGGATTGGATTCACTCGGTCATCTCAACTGAAAGTCCATCAGCAATTCCACACTGGGGCAAGACCACTCAACTGTTCTGTATGTGGGAAATGACTTAGTTGGTCATCGCACCTGTGGACACACCAGTCAGATCCCACTGAGGAGATGCCGGTGACCTGCTGAATTTGTGGGGAAGGACTCACTTGGTCATCTGACCTGATGGCTCACCAGCAAGGTCATACGGGGGAGCGGCCGTCCACCTGCTCAGATTGTGGGAAGGGATTTACTTCGTCATCTCACCTACAGAGACACCAGCCAGTTCACACAGGGGAGTGGCTGTTCAGTCGCTCAGACTTTGGGAAGGGATTCACTCGGAGATTTCAACTGAAGGTACATCGGAGAGTTCACACTGGGGAGAGGCCGTTCACCTGCTCAGACTGTGGGAAGGGATTCACACAGTTAACTAGCCTACAAGCAATCAGTCAGTTTAATCTGGGGAGAAGCCGTTCACCTGCTCAGACTGCGGGAAGGGATTTTCTCAGTCATCTCAACTGAAGGTAAATCAGCGAGATCACACTAGGGAGAGGCCGTTCACTTGCTCAGCCTGAGGGAAAAGATTCACTTTGTCATCTCAACTACTGATACATCAGTCAGTTCACACTGGGGTGAAGCCGTTTACCTGCTCAGATTGTGGGAAGGGATTCACTCAGTTCTCCAGTCTACAGACACACCAGTCAGCCCACACAGGGAAATGGCTATTTCAACTGCCCAGACTCTGGGAAAGGATTCAATCACTCATCCACCCTCCAGAGACACCAGTCAGTTCACGCTGGTGTATGGCCGTTCACCTGCTCAGGCTGTGGGAAGGTATTCACTCGGTCATTTCAACTGAAGGTCCATCAGAGAGTTCACACTGGAGAGAGGCTTTTCACCTGTTCTTTGTGTGGGAAGGGATTCACACGGTTATCTAGCCTACAAGCACACCAGCCGGTTCGTTCTGGGGAGAAGCCATTCAACTGCTCAGACTGCGGGAAGGGATTCACTCGGTCATCCTACCTACTGGCACAGCAGTCAGTACACATTGGAAAGAGGCCATTCACCCGCTCGCACTGAGAGAAGGGATTCAACCAGCTATTTGGCCTAAGGGACACCAGCGAGTTCGCAGCGGAGATGTTGTTCACATGCTGTGACTGTGGAAGTGATGCAGTCACTTGTATAACCTTATGACATACTCTGCGATTCAGAGACGGTTTCAATAAGTTTAAAACTGTGTTGAGCTCTGCAATTTTTCCTGGTGCTGATCCAGTTCTGCACCCTGGTCACTAGCATGGGAGGAGTTTTTTTTTCTGCTGCATATTCAACTTTAATGGGACTGGATCTGAGACAAATAGATCAGTTTTATTTTAAACTCTGTCTCCGGTACTTGGTGAAGTTATAACAGAACTAGTGTACAATAGAGGGTCAACTCAGGCCAGCTGGATCCTGCCAGTGACTCTGTTCCACGACAGTCCTTTTAAATCCTCCCCTGTTGTTCCCCTCTCGCTCTCCCTGCGGTGATGAGTTCCAAAGTCACCACTCTGTGGGTGAAGAGGTTTCCCTTGAATTTTCTGCAAAGTGAAGAAGATGAGCCGACTGTAGTTCTGTCTGCCGTGTTCTGCACCCCTCAAATTCTGGGCTGAAGAAGAATGACATTTGTAGTTAATCTCCCTGTTCACGATTCAGTTCCACATTATGGTTCGTTCTCCCTGCTTCTACAGGGTTGTTTTTAAACACCACTGTCCTCTAAAGACTGAAAGCGGAATGAGAAACCATCAGTTGAATTTTCAATGAACCAGGGTTGGAAACTAGAGGCGTGTCTGCACAGGGCCGAGTTTGGAGCTCTGGAGGTTGGTCGAGGTAAGAACGTATGATGAGGAGAAGGGAATCAGCCGCGGGACAGAGTAGCAACATTTGGAAGCTGATTGACAGAGGAAATAATTATGTTATCTGACTGATGACATAAATGCTGTCTGTTGTGAGGTACTCCACTGGTCGAGGAACATGTGTGTGTTCGGATGGTTTTATCGATTGAAGGAGCTGTTACTGCTTGTTTATCCTGTAATATTTTATCCGGGTGGTTATTATGGATTGTCCTATCTGAAATAATGTATTGATTATCGTATAATTTGTAAGATTTTGTCTCTAAAACTGGATCAGGCTTTAATTGACGGTGTCTTCATGAAGTGCTGGAGGTCATTCATCAGTTTGTCTTTTAAAGCAAGATTTCGTTAAATGATATTTGCCCAGGTTGCTGCAGGATCCTGGAGTGTCTTGGATTGTGTCTGGTTTCCCTTGGCATTTTCTGCATTTACTACCTTGTTTGTACTTTATGTATTGTTGATTTCTTTTGAGTGTTAACCGCCTTTTCCTGTAATTCCCTCGGTTTCTGGGGATGAGTCGGGCACTGGATGTTTCTTTGTCAACAACTTGTCTACTCAGATCACTGGGATGGCTTCCATCAGGGATCTACTGATCAACGTTTTCCCTCATAGGGATAATTCATTTTTCTGAGGTTGCCTCTCATTTAAGTTTGCTGCTGTGTACTTTACATCATAATTATACATAATACCAAAAGAATCACAGCAGATTTGGACCTCTGGCCGATCGTGTCTGCTCGGCCACTCAATTATGGCTGATCTTTTATTGACTCCTCCTCAACCCCAGTTCCCAGCCATCCCCGAGGAATCTTTGATGCCATGCCAAGTCAAGAATCTAACAATCTCTGCCTTAAACACACCCAACGACATGGCCTCTGCAGCCGCATGAGGCAACAAATTCCATCGATTTACCACCCTCTGGCTGAAGAAATTTCTCTGCATCACCGTTGTGAATGGACTCCCCCCTATCTGGAGTCTGTGCCCTCTTCCTAACCGGAAGACCATAATCTTTGTGGATTGGTGATACCATCTCCTCCTCACTGACATTCAACACCGGCGAACCTCAGGAGTAGGTGTTTAACTCATTGCTCTATTGTCCTTATGCACATAACTGTGCGGTTATGCATAGCTCAAATAACATCTACAAGTTTTCTAAAGATACAACTATTGTTGCTAGCATCTCAGGTGCTGATGGGAGGGCGTACAGGAGTGAGATATGCCAACTAGTGAAGTGGAGTCACAGTAAAAAACTAGCACTCAACGTCAGTAAGACGTAACAGCTGATTTGAACTTGTGGAAGAGTAAGACGAAGAAACACATACCAATCCTCACAGAGAGATCAGAAGTGGAGAGAGTTCGCAATTTTTCTCCCTCGGATGATAACCTCTACATACGAAACTAATGCTGACTTGCACATAATTCACTGTTACTCTTGCCAAATATTTCCCTATACCCTATTTGGAAAATTGGCTGAAATTTCTAATTGTGGAAAACTCTCCCTCGTATTCCAGGTATCACTCCCGAAATGATTTACTTTCTGAATGGGCCATCTGCATTGAGTGCAGCGCTACTCTCAACAGTGGCAGGAAGAGAACCATCCACCATGTGGGAATCAGATCCAAGTGCTCAGCCGCACGGGGATGAATGAGACATAATTAAATATGTTGGCAATACAACATAACACATTTTTGTTTCCAGTTTGGTGAAGTTTTATTACTGTCCTGGACAAAGCCCGACTAAAATGTTCCATAATCACAAATGCTTTATCAGCCCGTGGTGCTGGACGCCTTTCATCTTGTCTCATTTGTTTGCATCCGGATCTGTTGCCCCTGCACTTTGAGGCAGTGATTATAACTTTCTACACATTTACTGATATTTTATTAACATCCCTGAAGCTGATATTGCTTGAATAAGTAAAGTGTGACAGCTTCTGCGTTATCTTGAGGTGCACCACCATTGTGAGGTGATGTGTTTTACAGCGTGTTTCTCGTTCGTATAAAATCCACCCCTATTAGGAGCAGAAAATCAGACGTGATACTTTTTTTTTATTTTCGGGGTGAATTTTCTTCCTGCTGAAATTCGGATTAGAGTTGATTTGCTTCTTTTCACATTTTCTCCGACAACGGAATCTCCGAAAACACGTACGACGTGAATTATTTCTGAATGATTCATCCGTCCGTGCGTCTCCATCCATTTCAAATTTTCAAATAAATATTTTAAAAATAACTAATTCAGCAAATGCTGGAAATCAAAGGCAACACACACAGACACGCAGTCACACAGACACACACACACACACACACACACACACACACACACACACACACACACACACACACACACACACACACACACACACACACACACACACACACACCACCAACACACCCCCCGCTGGATGGAAGCGGAAGGAAGCTGATCAGAGAGGACAGTGGAGAACAGGAAAAACAGAAGCAGTTAGGAAGTGACAGGTGGGTTAAAATAGGCATGAAACCAGAGTGGTGAACAGAAGAAGAGGAGGGATATGTTTTGATCATCATTCATGACACCAGGTTGGAGGCTACCTGGATCAGTTGTCACTCCTACGTCTTGAGGGCAGACGCATCCTGGCACAAGCGGAAAAGCAAGGGACTGAAATTGTCGGATCGGGAATGGGAAACAGAATTAAAATGTTTGGACGCCGGGAAGCACGCTTTTCATGATGCAGTGATGGTGCTCGACGGAATGAGTTCCAGTTCATCACGGGTCTCACCAATGTAGAGAAGTCCGCAACAGGAGCACCAGACAAAGACGACCACAGCAGATTCACTGGTGAAATGTTGCCTTACGTGGAGGGAACTGTGTGGGGCCCGTACTAATGAAGAGGGAGGAGATGAATGTGCCATTGTAGCACTTTGGTGCTTGCAGGGATAAGCGCTGTGAGGGTGATAGGTTTGGGGGGCTAAATGAAACAGGGGATCGTGGAGGGAGGCATCCCTTCGGAAATCGGAGAGATGGGAACGGGAGATGGTGATAATTTTGTTGTTAACGTCGCTTTAAATGTGGAATCAGCCCGTCCGCGCTCACCAAGTCTTCCGCCACCTTAACAACGATACAGTTCCTCTTGCTCTTATCTACCACCCCATGACATTCCGCGTCCACAAATCACTATTTGCAATTTTACCAAAGTGATTTTAGAAACAAAACTATCTTTATGTCCCCATCGCCGCCAAACTACCAGGCTCCACTTTCCACAGGGATTGCTTACTCTTTTATTCCATTTCCCTTCCATCCCTCACCATTCATCTCCCTCCTGGCGCTTATACCTGCAGGGATGTCAGGATGAGGTAGGATGTGGATGGTCCCAACAACACATCCAGTTGAGGCAACAATTTACCTGCAAATCCACTGACGAGGTCTGTGAGTCTGAAAGGGGGTCACTTCATTGAGCAGCTCAGCTCCATTCGCCAAACACAGATCTTCCCCCAGGCAGAACTTCCAATTCCGATTCCTATTCCTGTCCCACTGCTTCCTCTTCTTCCATGATGAGACCACACCCAGGGTGGAGCAGTAACAAATTATAGTCTATGTTGTCTGGGTAGCCTCCATCTTTATGGCGTGAATATCGATTCTCCTTCTGGTAGAAAGATTGATCATATTTCCCTTTTTATTCAATTCCGCAATCTGGCCTTTTACCTCTTCTCACCTGCCTATCACATCATCGTCGGTCCTTTCCAGCTTCCCTTTCTCCTATGGTCATTCCCCAGTGCAATCAGGTTCCTTCCTCTCCATCCCTTTAGTATTCCCGTCCACCAGGCTTGACCTATCACCGTCCAGCTTCCCTTCTCCTCAGTTAACTTTTTATTCTGGCGTTGCACCACTTAGTTTCTGGTCCTGGAGAAGGTTCTCGGCCCAACCCTTCGGCTGTTTATTCATATCTATAGATGCCGCCTGACCTGCGGAGTTCCTCTCGCGGTTTCTTTGTGCCGCTTTTAGTATTTTTGTTGTGAGTTACCTGACGGAGGCTGAGAGTCAAATGTGTGATTGCAATATTTTAGAGCCATTGATGCCAATCTGCATTCAATAATGAAGTTGAATTAAAACCGGGTAATCTATAATGTTCAGGTTATTAATGACTCTGAAAACCTGTACTCGGATAAAGTACAGGCCTGGAGCTTTCCATACTTCCATCTACATACATGTGGAGTGAATTACTCTCAGAAACATCAAGCTGTCATTGCTCTCATGATCTGATTCTGAGATTGTCATTTGCCTGATTATACAGGAGGGGAGTTGTAGGTCTACAGAGTGGAATTTATTTGTCAGTTTCATAGCTCCGATTTGTGACTATCCCATTAATGTTATGAGTATGTTTATTGGGTTGTGGTGCGTTATAAGACTGAAACTTTCAATGTGTTTGAACAGCAACATTGCTGATATTCAATGTGGTCTATACTTATTCTGTTAGTCTGGCGCAACCCTCGTATGTTTCTGGCGCTAACTTTTGGGCTTATGTCACAGCATGTTTGTGGTTCTAGTCTACTTGATTGGTTACAGAGTGTTTCAGCATCCTTAGCGAAATGTAAAAAAAAGCTGCAGAGACAATGGATGAGCTTGGAAAGGAACGGTGAGGGACATGAATTATTGAAATAATCAACGGACAACATTCTAACCGCCTTCTTGAAAACAGAAGAGAAGAACTCTGGTTACAAAGACCATCAGTGTCGAATCCTTTTCAAAATGAGTGACGGAGGAGAATTCAGCACATCCTTCAGCTGCTCCCTGAGATCAATCTGACTGACGAGGTAAAGAGCACAAATGTTGCAACATGTAGCACAGTTCATTGAGAAATGAAGGTATCTTCAAACAATGTGGGACGTCCACTGCATGAAACATCCTGTTCCAGATCTCCATCACCCCATACAATGACCATACAGGATGAAATCTCCCGAGACGACCAGCGGTAAAACTGTGGGATGATCGGGGTGGCTGAAATTCTGACTACAACTTGGAGCCCGGTGTCTGCTGCGGGCTGGACTGGCTACTAAATATTCCGTGATGGCGAAAGCATTGAGCAGGACAGCAACGAGGAATGGATCAGATTGAAAAGACAGAACGAAGGGCAGCCATTACTGTCCAAAATAGTGACGCAAGTAATTCTCATCCCTAAATGCAAAGGCTTGATAAAGGAAGGATATATGCCTTGGACCACGAAGAACCATGAAACGTACTTTAAACAACTCAGTGCAGTCACTGTGCTCAGAACCACAGCGACCGTTCTCCCAGTGCAATACTTAGCGTTTGGATCCTGGAAGCAAATGGCCACAAATCGATCAAAGGTGAAGGCGACCGTGAACCAAACAGAGCAATCTGTGGCGGCCTGCAATAGGAAGACGTGGGTTCTGCACACGCGGACGTAAAAACAGGAAGGAGAACTCATCCGGAAAAGCCTTCGGAATTTTCATCAATTTAGCGTCCAGGAAAACGACCGCTAGGTCTGCCGCTGACATGGCCATCAAATAGCGGGTGACTGTTTTAGAGAGTCGGCAAGTTCCCCGTGATAGTATGACAATCGTCACCACGTTCGCTGTGAAAACCAGAAGCAAAGAAATTACACTTCAAACTGAGAGTATGATATGTGACAATGTTTGTTTTATCGCCCTTGTATATCAGCTTCTATCATCATCTTTGGTAACACTTTCTCCGCACCGATCTCTCTATGTATAGAAAACCTGTAACCACCCATCCGCTCTATTTCCCACTCGTATTAGTCATTTCCACCCGGGAAAAAGAAGAGACAAGGAACTGAGTCTCTTTATTCCTCTTACGATTGTGTAAGAACTCTATCATGTCACCTCTCATTCTCCAAATACATAAGCTCAGGCTCGCTCCAGCGCTTTCCAGCCCAGAATGAATCGATTTTTGCTTCTCAGCAGCAACGTATCTACCCAGCTCAACATCTCTATTTTTACGCCGTAGTGCCAATGAATAATCGATTTTAAGCATTTAAACTTTCTTTCAAATCGCCACACATTGCCTATGAAAATAATTCGCCCCCTTGGAAGTTTCAAAATTTTATTGTTGTACGTTATCGTATCACAGTGGATTTAAATTGGATTGTTTTTAACACTGACGAAGAGAAAAATGCCTTTCCATTTCAAAGTAAAAACAGATCTCCACGACGTGATCTAAAATAATTACTAATATAAAACACAAAATAATAGTTTGCGGAAGTATTAACCCCCGTTAAAATGGCGCACACAATCATCACTTGTGCAGCCAATTGGCTCCAAAATTCAAATAGTTAAATGGAGGTCACCTCTGTTCAGTCAAGGCATTTCAATGGATTGTAGTAAAAATACATTTGTATCAGGAACGCTTAACTGTTGGTAACTCTGTATCCTGGCCAAAAAAAAAAAAACCATCATAAATCCAAAAGAACACTCCATGCAACTCCGCGAAAAAGTTATTGAAAATCACAAGTCAGGAGATGGATATAAGAAAATTTCAAAGCCATTCAATATCCCTTGGAGTACAGTTAAGTCCATCTTCAAGAAATGGAAAGAATACTGCACAATTGTAAATCTCCTCTGAGCAGGCATTCCTCAAAATCTGTAAGAAGGGGACTAGTGAAGGGAGATCACAAGAGACCTACGACAACTCTGGAGGAGAAATAGGCTTCAGTGGCTGAGATGGGAGAGAGAACACATACAACAACAGTTTCCTGATTGGTTCATCAGTCCCATCTTTATGAAAGAGTGTCAAAGAGGAAGACACTGTTAAAACAAAGAGTTCACCTGTAATTTCGGCCGTAGTTGCCACAAGGCATGCAGGAGACTTTAAAGACTGGGGTTCGGGATACGAAAAGAGAAACTGAGGGGAGAGAGGTATAAAAGGGGCACTGCTGTTTGCAACTGACAAGCGAAAGACCGGGAGAAGCGACATTAAGGCAGAGAGAGACTGGGGAACGTGGGCGTAACTGGGGTAGCAGAGAGAGTGTGGTAAAAAGAGATTGGGATGAAATTCGGGGTAATGAGGGTACCAGAAGAGCGAGAGAGAAGACAGAAAACGCGAGAGACAGGGAAAGTTTGGGTTGTAGGCGCTTGGGATTCAGGAACACTGGAGTGACAGATTCTGGCGGAGAGACTGGTGAATGATAGGAACGGGGAGTGAAACGGGTCGCAATTAAGAGAGGGACTGAGGAGTAAGAGGCATATTGGTGAAAGAGAGACCGGCCTAGGCAACAAAGAGAGAGTGACAGGAGAAGAAAGCGTCGCAAGGGATATTCGGGAGGGATCGAGACAGGCGAGAAGACGAGTGAAAAGAGGAAAGGCAAGAGAAGACGGAGACAAGACAATGTTTAGGGAAGAGGCAAGCCAGGGAATGATACTGGGGCAGAGAGAGAGAGACGAGGGAGAGAGCAAGAGACGGGCGAGTGAGATGTTAGGATAGGAGGCTGAGGCAGAGTGAGAGATCGAGTAGATACTGTGTCTGGAGAGGGAGATTTGAGGTAGAAAAACTTCGGTGAAAAATAATCTGGGAAAGATAGAGATTAGAGGGGAGACTGGTTAGAGGCTTGTGAGGTACGAGAGCAATGAGAAGGGAGATCGGGAGGGACGGATCTTGGGTTTGAGATTGCTACCCGAACCACATGACACTGACAATTCAAATATGACCATGACACCGTTCAGCACGTGGGGAAGGAGACAGGATGCAGAATTTGGACATTGAACTCTATTCCACTGAAGGACTGATGTTCACAATGGGGACCAATTGCACATCTACTGTACGGGAACCAATTTCGTTGTGTCAAGGTTTCCGAGTACTGTTCGGAGACGTTCAAAATGAAGTTGTGTTGGTATGCAAATGAATGTGTCAGGTCATCTAGTGAGGTAGTTGTGAGGAACGTAGATATTATACCTGCAGTAAAAGACGTGATTGAAAGGTTGGGCATGGTGGGACTAATAACATGAATTGCGTCTATTTCAATACAATGGGTAATTTAAATAGGGCGGGTGATGCTTCATAATGGATCAGCACGTGGATGTACGCTATTATAGCCATTAGTAACAATGACATCCGGGGTGCCAGCGCTAACAGCTCAATGTTACGCGGTTCAGTTGTTTCATAAACGATATTAAGGTAAGATTGTAATAAAGAGGAAAAGGTGGCATTACTATTCATGGAAGATGTCAAAACAGAGCTCGGACAGGACCGAGTGAAGGGCTGCTCTAATGAGTCTGCATGAGTACAAGAGAATAAAAGCAGAGCGTTGATCACGTTGCAGACTACATTGAGGAGCGGCGGAATTGAGAGTAGCAAATTTGCAAAAATGTCAGATTGTTGCAAGAAAATTAAGGTTGTGTTCATAGATGAGCTTAACCTTCAACACATTCACTAGGACTTCGATTCTGTAAAGAACTGGCTGGCGTAGAATTTGCCAAATCTGTTCAAAAGAATGCTGGGTCAGTGGGAGGCCTTCAGAAGTGGTATTGAGAGTACAGTGCTCATATGTTCCTGTTGGAATCAAACACAAAGGCCACCGTCCTTACAGTACCTTGCTTTTCAAGGGGTATACTTAATTCTGTTAGGCAGACGGGCTGAATAACAAGCCTGGGGAGTATACACCATTCAAGAAAACACAAGAGGGAATTCAGCAGTTTTAATATCTGTCATGATGTTGCTCTAGCAGAAAGCCTGAAGGGGAATTAGGTAGAGAGACAGATAGATAGATAGATAATAGATAGATAGATAGATAGATAGATAGATAGATAGATAGATAGATAGATAGATAGATAAATAAATAGACAGTCAGATAGACAGAAGGACCTATTGATAGATGGACAGACCAATAGAAAAACAAATAAACAGATATATTGACCGAAAGACGGATACATTTGTATTGAATCAAATTAGAATGGCTAATTTCCAGATTCTTGTAAAGTTTTCCACACGAACTTTTTGGGAGGCAAGTCCATTAATTTTTGGGGTCTCATCTGAAATACTTAAAGGATCCTTAATCGCTGTCAAGAGCCCATGTTACTGGAGAACATGTATTGTCATTATTTTGCTGCTCGGCAACGGCTCGGATTGTCTCAGGAAATTACAGGTCTGACGCCAATAGTGGGTAAATTATTTCAAGGTACTTGAAGGGTCAGTATATGTATCGTAGGTATTTCGATAGACATGGCATTATTGTTGAAATTCGACATGGCTTTGTGAGTGTACGTCATATTTAAGCAATCTTACAAACCTTTTTTTCTAAGAGTTACCAGAAAACCTGATGAAGACATGTCAGTGGATCTCCTTGACTTGGACGTTAACAAGGCTTTTGACAAAGCCAACATAGGAGGTTAGTCCATACTGTTTAGTCCCTTTCTTTCAGTGGGATGCAGTAAACCGGTTTCAACATGAGTACGGTAGAAGCCAGAGAGTGAAGTTATATGGTTGTGACTCTGAATGGAGGTCAGAAAATACTGGAGTGCAGCAGTGATCATCGCTGGCTCTGTTGTTAATGCGGACGTGAGAGATGTTGTACAGTGGGGATACTAACCAAGGTAGGAGGTACACATGGAATACTATGACGCTGAGTAGTGCAGTGGAACAAAGGGGTCTGTGAGTACAGATCCATTTTTTCATTCATAGTGCTGCCGCAGGTAGATTGGGTCATAAAGCGGGTTTTGGACAGTTAGGCATTGATAAATCAGACTATTTAGTTGAGGATGTAATTCTGAAGTTGCATTATACGTCGGTGAGAATCAGATTTGAGTATTGTGTGAAGTTCTGATCAAACACCTGCACAAAGAAATCACTGAGAGTGAACAAATACAGAGAAAGTTTACAAGGTCCTTGACGAAACTTGAAGACCTGACTTCATGGAATGTTTGAATAAGTTAGAACATTGATTTTTTTTTTCCTTATTTTGAGTGTAGGAGAAAGTGGGGACATTACATAGAAGATAGATTAAAATGGTTGAAGGCATTGCTGAGGCCAAATTATAGAGTATTGTGTACAGTTCTGGTCACCGAATTATAGGAAAGATGTCAACAAACTAGAAAGAGTACAGAAAAGATTTGCTGGAATGTTACCTGGGTTTCAGAACCTAAGTTACAGAGAAAGGTTGAACAAGTTATTTTTTATTCTTTGGAGCGAAGGAGGTTGAGGTGAGACTTGATAGAGGTATTTAAAATTATGAAGGGGATAGATAGGGTTGAGGTGGATAGGCTTTTTACTCTGAGAGTAGGGGAGATTCAAACAAGTGGACATGAGTTGAGAGTTAAGGGGAAAAAGTTTATGGTTAACACGGTTAAATTTAACATGGTTAAAGTTTATGAGGGAACTTCTTTACTCAGAGAGCGGTAGCTGTGCAGAACGAACTTCCATTAGAATTTGTAGAGGCTGGTTCGATATTGTCAGTAAAATATTGGATAGGTATATGGACAGATAGGTATATGGGGTGAGTGCAGGTCGGAGGAACTAGGTAAGAGTAAGAGTTCGGCATGGGCCAGAAGGGCCGAGATGGTCTGTTCCCTTGCTGCAATTGCTATATGTTTATAAGCATGGAAATTATGAGGTGAAAGATGAGATGCAGGCTTGTGTCACTATTTGGGTGAGACTGAAATTATCGTTCACATGTTAAGGATGGAAAATAAAACGTTTAAGGTAAAGCTGATGCGGATCTCCATTCTAAGATTGGGGAGGGTGTCCAACTTGCTGTCAGCGAAAGTGCTGGTCGTGGGTTTGATGTGACACTTAGACAAATTTGGTTAAGTACGTGAATGTAACGGTAAGGAGGTCGAGGCAGAATTTGACACGAACTGGATGGGTCCAGCTTTTTTGTGCTGTGCTACAGTATTTATCTGACTCCTCTAAAATACATTGAATGAACATCGAATCCATTACTTGTCATGCACCGGGAACAGTTAAGTGTGTTACCCAATGTCACAATGAGTAAAAATAGACCGAAATAAACACTCGTTGTTTGTTCACTGTCCTGTAGCTAATATACCTGCAGGGGCATTAATTGGCTTAAGCAACATGCCTCTTGTTGTATAAGGGTTCATTGAAACAGGGCACTGGACAGTTGGCTCTTTTCGTACAATTGATCGCCGCTTCTAGCAGAAAATGGGATATCCAGCAATTTATTATATTGTCTCCATTTACTATCCTGTACTGGCAGCCGTTGGTATTCCAGGTAAGGTCGTGGAAATGCCGAGATGTGTGGCATACTGTAGTCTTTAAATTAGGCGCTGCAATTTAGAGCGGATGTGCTTTGTTATTCTGGTCTTTTAATATAAACTCCCTCTGGAAATAATGAAAATAGAAGCACATTTCATCAATTTGTTGAAAGATATGATTTACGTGAATTTGATGCCTTTCATGTTTTATTTTTGTTTGCTTATCATAACCTTACACGTTTACGTTTCGGATGTACTGAATTTCAAGACATACGCCGCTGAAATTAACCTTGAGTCTGGTTCAGATTCTAACACAAAATGATTGTGTTAGATTCATAATGTCCTCTGCCTGGAACAGTTATGGTGGCTGCCCTGTGCATTCAGCCAAAGGGTCTGTGCTGTCCTGGTCGTCAGGCTGTTGGAAATTGTTATCTGAAGGGTCATAGTTGATGCAGGGAAACAGTAAAAACAATCCGGGGGGAAAGGTGTTCGATAGAAATGTTCTATGGATATTGGAAATTGATACCTGAAGGGTCAGAGGGGATACAGGGAAACAGTAAAATCAACCGGGGGGAAAGGTGTCCGATGGAAATACCCTGAATTTAGGATTAACGAAAATCCGAATTTATTTTGGAGTGGTAGAGTTACGCAGCAGGAAAAAGAGATATTATTTGCAAAGATTCCATTTCAAATAAGATGCCGTGCCATGTTTCAGCGTTCGCCTCAGAAACTTTCAAACGCTTCATAGCCATTTACCCGTCCAACTTCCACTTATTATTGGGTCTACCGCAGCCACAACGTCGCGCAGCACAATTCACCTAATTGCCCCATTTGTATAAACCTTGCCCTGAAATACCTATTGAACCTTTCCCACTGAATTTATACCCGCGCCGGATTCCTCAAACCTGAGGAAAGAGACTGGGTAAATTTACACTGTCTCTGCCCGCTGTGGTTTTCTATGCCTCTGTATGATTAACACCCATCTGCCTGAGCTGCTGAGAATAATGTCCGGTTCTGATCAAGCTCTCTCTGCAAAGAAGTGTCGAAAATCCTGGCAACATTTTGGTAAATTGTACCTGGACTAAGTCAGTGTGAGCCTTTCCAATTGCAAGGTGTCCCCGATGCTCACAGTTCTGTATGTACAGACGGAACAGGACGTGCGTATTTGCACCTCCATCCGAAGTTTCCTGCTCAGTTCTTTCACTAATGAAGTCTACCGATCCTAGTTCTCGAGGGGCCGAATGGTCTACTTCAGCACCTATTGTCTATTGTCTTCATACTTACCCTGTCCACCTTAGGCTCCACTTGCAGTGAATCCTGTTCTTGAAATACAAGACCCCTCTATTCTCGAGACTCTGCGGAGCCCTAATTTTCTTTAAGAATCTCCTACCTTGCTTACCTTTCCAAGAAAAAACCCTCCATGTGTCCCAAATAAGCTCCACCATTCCATTCCTTGACCAACTTACTGAACTGATGAAGATAGCAACCTAATGTTTGATAGCTGACCTCGCTCTCCATTAGACAATCTATTTTATTGTCGTCTGTAAATCTACTCCCCGTGTTTTGTACATTGTTCTCCAAATCTTCGATATTGATGACACATGACAATTATCCCGGCAACATCGCTCAGCAAATCACTATTAGCTGACTTGCGATCTCAGAAACAAATTTCCATCATAGTTTTCTTCTTCCGACCGTAAAGGATTACCATTATGGAACTGACGGCTCTCTGGCAAAGTTTGCGGATGAGACGATAGATGGGTGGAAAGGCAGGTATTGCTGAGGAAGCAACGTTATTGCCACAGGGCTCAGGCATATGGGCACAAAAGTGGCAGATGGAATACAGTACTGGGAAATGTACGATGATGCATTTTGGTAAAATTGGTAAAAAAAACTCAATTTAGGCCACATTTGGAGTACTGTGTCCAGTTTTGGTCGCCTCACAATAGGAAGGATGTGGAAGCATTGGAAAGGGTACAAAGGAGATTCACCAGGATACTGCCTGGTTTAAAGATGGTTCAGAGAGTATGGATTATGATCAATGATCCAGGGAGCTAGGGCTGTACTCTGTGGACAGAATGAGGATGAGAGGAGACATGATAGAGGTGTACAAGATTTTAAGAGGAACAGACAGAGTGGACAGCCATCGCCTCTTCCCCAGGGCACCAATGCTCAGTACAAGAGGACATATCTTTAAGGTAAGTGGAGGGAAGTTCAAGGGGGGTATTAGCGGAAGGTTTTGCACTTAGAGAGTGGTTGGTGAGTGGAATGCACTGCCTGAGTCAGTGGTGGAGGCATATACACTAGTGAAGTTTAAGAGACTACTAGACAGGTATATGGAATAATTTAAGGTAAGGGGTTATATGGGTGACAGGGTATTAGGGTCGGCACAACATTGTGTGCCGAAGGGCCTTACTGTGCTGTACTGTCTATGATCTATGTTCTATGTTCTATGTACAACAATCAATAGTGTGGACTGTTACCTAAACGGTGCGATCTGGACTTCCAGCCTTACCATGCAAGCAATGTCACACTGAGCAATCCAGACACATTAAGGAATGACTGCTACATGTTATTTCTCTTTTCTCAGTTAATTTAGCGGCGATTGTGGTCCTGTCTCGCAGAAATTGTGGCCTGTCCAAAGTTATCACTCGATACCTCGTGACCATGGCGTCTGCAGATCTGCTGGTCGTTGTATTTGGTGTTGTATTGGGTAAAATCAATGTTCTCTATCCATATGCTGATTTTTCGGTGAAGCCCCCGATGTGTGGTGTGGGAAATATTTTGACGATTGCAACGATGGATTGTTCCGTTTGGCTGACTGTCACTTTCACTCTCGATCGCTATGTCGCGATCTGCCTCCAGAAGCTGCGGGCCCGATATTGTACCGAAAGAACAGCGACCGTGATGATCGTGGCAGTGGTCTTAGGTAGTTGTGTTCAGTCATTTCCATTTTACTTTGCAGCAGAACCAGGGAAGTGCATTGCCAAACCCGAGTACTATACATCACCCCTGTGGAGAGGTTACGAGGTATTTGATACCATCGTGACCCCTTTATTACCATTTGGTTTAATTGTGTTGATCAATACGTTGACCACCAGATATATTGTAGCAGCGAATATAGTTCGCCGTGGACTTCGGAGAAATACTGACAACAAAAGTGATCCAGAGGTTAAGAACCGGAGAAAGTCAATGGTTTTGTTGTTCGCTCTATCTGCCAATTTCATATTATTGTGGATAACCAATATTGTACACTCCATGACCTGGCCAGCGGTAAACTTTTATTTCACAGACAAATATTACAACACACCTACATTTATCCTACAAATGTCCGGGGATATGTTGATGTTGCTCAGTTCCTGCACCAACACGTGTATCTATGGACTGACACAGAGGAAATTCAGGGAGGAGCTGAAGATCGGGGCGAAGTACCTGTTTACACTAAATGGGAAGCTCTGTAAATAAAATGTAAATGAAATTATCCCTAATTGTGATTTGCCATATAACCATAAACATATAACAATCACAGCACGGAAACAGGCCATCTCGGCCCTTCTAGTCCGTGCCGAACTCTTAATCTCACCTAGTCCCACCTACCAGCACTCAGCCCTTAAACCTCCACTCCTTTCCTGTCCATATACCTATCCAATTTTACCTTAAATGAAACAACTGAACTGGCCTCTACCACTTCTACAGGAAGCTCATTCCATACAACTATCTCTCTCTGAGTAAATAAATACCCCCTCGTGTCTCCCTTAAACTTCTGCCCCCTAACTCTCAAATCATGTCCTCTCGTTTGAATCTACCCTACTCTCAATGGAAACAGCCTATTCACGTCAACTCTATCTATCCCTCTCAAAATTTTAAATACCTCGATCAAATCCCCCCTCAACCTTCTACGCTCCAAGGAATAGAGATCTAACTTGTTCAACCTTTCTCTGTAACTTAAGTGCTGAAACCCAGGTAACATCCTAGTAAATCGTCTCTGCACTCTCTAATTTATTGATATCTTTCCTATAATTCGGTGACCAGAACTGCACACAATATTCCAAATTTGGTCTTACCAATGCCTTGTACAATTTTAACATTACATCCCAACTTCTGTTCTCAATGCTTTGAATTATAAAGGCCAGCGAACCAAAAGCCTTCTTCACCACCCTATCGACATGAGACTCCACCTTCAGGGAACTATGCACTGTTATTCCTAGATCTCTCTGTTCCTCTGCATTCCTCAATGCCCTACCATTTACCCTGTATTTTCTATTTGGATTATTCCTGCCAAAATGTAGAACCTCACACTTCTCCGCATTAAACACCATCTGCCAACGTTCAGCCCATTCTTCTAACCTGCATAAATCTCCCTGCAAGCTTTGAAAACCCACCTCATTATCCACAGCACCTCCTACCTTAGTATCATCGGCATACTTACTAATCCAATTTAACACCCCATCATCCAGATCATTTATGTATATTACAAACAGCATTGGGCCCAAAACAGATCCCTGAGGCACCCGCTAGTCACCGGCCTCCATCCCGATAAACAATTATCCACCACTACTCTCTAGCATTTCCCATCTAGCCACTGTTGAATCCATTTTATTACTCCAGCATAAATACCTAACGACTGAACCTTCTTAACTAACCTTCCATGTGGAACTTTGTCAAAGGCTTTGCTGAAGTCCATATAGACTACATCTACTGCCTTACCCTCATCAACATTCCTCGTAACGTCTTCAAAAAATTCAATAAGGTTTGTCAAACATGACCTTCCACGCACAAATCCATGCTGGCTACTCCTAATCAGATCCTGTCTATCCAGATAATTATTAATACTATCTCTAAGTATACTTTCCATTAATTTACCCACCACTGATGTCAAACTGACAGGTCTATAATTGCTAGGCTTACTTCTAGAACCCTTTTTAAACAATGGAACCACATGAGCAATACGCCAATCCTCCGGCACAATACCCGTTTCTAATGACATCTTAAAGGACTCCGTCAGAGCTCCTGCTATTTATACACAAACTTCCCTCAAGGTCATGGGGAATATCCTGTCAGGACCCGGAGATTTATCCACTTCTAAATTTCTTAAAAGCGCCAATACTTCCACCTCTTTAATTGTCATAGGTTCCATAGCTTCCTTACTTGTTTCCCACACCTTACACAATTCAATATCCTTCTTCTTAGTGAATAGCGAAGAGAAGAAATCGTTCAAAATCTCTCCCATCTCCCTCGGCTCCACACATAGCTGACCACTCTCATTCTCTAAGGGGCCAATTTTACCCCTTACTATCCTCTTGATTTTTATATAACTGTAGAAACCTTTGGGATTTACTTTCACCTTATTTGCCAAACCAACCTCGTAACTACTTTTAGTTTTTTCTAATCTCTCTTAAGATTCCTTTTACATTCTTTATATTCCTTGAGCAATTCCTTTACTCCATGCTGCCTATATCTATTGTAGACATCCCTCTTTTTCCGAACCAAATTTCCAATATCCGTTGAAAACCATGGTGCTTTCAAACCTTTAACCTTTCCTTTCAACCTAACAGCAACATAAAGATTCTGTACCCTCATAATTTCACCCTTAAATGACCTCCATTTCTCTATTACATCCTTCCCATAAAACAACTTGACCCAATCCACTCTCTCTAAATCCCTTCGCATCTCCTCAAAGTTAGCCATTCTCCAATCAAAATCTCAACTCTAGGTCCTGTCCTGTCATTTTCCATAATTATATTGAAGCTAATGCTATTGTGATCACTGGACCTGAAGTGCTCCCCAACACATACATCTGTCAGCTGACCTATCGCATTGCCTAACAGGAGATCCAACACTGCCCCATCTCTAGTCGTTACTTCTATGTATTGTTGCAAAAAACTATCCTGCACACATTTCATAAATATGTAGAATTTGTTTGTATCGCTGTTCAGTGGAGTTTTGATTTCAGCTCTCACTCTATAACTCGGTGCTTCGCGTAGAAACGTAACCAGCAGATTAAGCAGCAACAGAGTGATTATTATCTTTGTGCACCTCATGACTATTCATACGTAAAGCATCAGATTATATTCCGCTGTGGTAGGTGAAGAGCTGAAACTCAAAACTAAGAATATCAAAGTAGTTTTATGAAATAATTAAGCAGATGACTCGAGATGCGGCAATCAACATGCAAAAGCAGACAAAATGTGAGTCTGTAGAAGGTTGTAAAAGTTTAAATGCCGAATCTGGGGAAACTTATATGAATATACTTGCAATACAACTTTGCAATATGTGGTTTGGAATCGTTGCTCTAATCGCTTCTTAACTTCTTTTCTATTCGGAATGAGGTCGGGAGCCACAACTGCAAATTCCCCTCGGTACATTCTCTGTCACTTGCTTAGCTTTTTGTTCCCTGTATAAAGGGCCTCGGCTGAATCTAAAATGCGTGCTGTACGTCAGGGATTCTCATGCATGTGCATGTATCAATGATATCTTTGTCACGTGATATTCCAATGGGTTGTGACGTCAACAGGTTTTCTTTCTTGGGTGTGGGGTGTGATTGGGGGCATCCCAATCCCTTCACAAACACGTAATAAGGATGGATGGAATTCATGACTATGTGTGGGTTTCAGGCACCTGCAGGATCGCTACCTAATGCCTTTCGTTACCCATGTGCTATATTATGTCTCTTCTTTTCCTGCGTTTACACAAACTCTTTGGGAATATGTTACTGTGCAATTTACAATTTTTACAAGTTTTTTTTTTCAATTTCGTGAGCAAGGGATGGAAGTATTTTTTCTTTGCCTGTGTGACCGCTGTAGCTTTTCCGCACATGGTCGTTTTACTGAGGATCAGAAGAGAACATCATGAGTATTTTCCCGAATTCTTCTGAAATTGAAACTCGAGCAAGTATTGTTCAGCAACGTGTTCTTCCACATTCGAACAAAGAACCGGCCATAAAGAGCCCAGACGAATCCTAAAGATGGGGCTCAGTCAGAAACATTAATTGCTTAATCACCTCTAACATTTTACGTGAGTTTCTCTAAATCTCCGTTATGCATGAAGTCTCTTATATTGGAGATAGAATCGGCATTATAATTGTATATTTATTTTTAGCATGCTGTAAGCAATCATTTCTCACTGAGAGTGGCCACTTCAAGCGCATGGGTTTGCGGCTTTCTCCGTCCGTGTGTTATTCTCTGACTCCGGGATGAACTAAATGCCTATCAGACTATACCTGTACTTAAATAGCACTGTTAGCCTCTTACCAGGGAACTGACCCGGCAGTACAGAAGTCTTTGCAGAACACAAACACATTGCTAGGATGTAATTGATACCCCAGCCTATAAGTTCTTCCTATAAAGGATAATCCCTTTTCATCTTCATTTTGCTTGGGTTTTGAGAAGTCAGGGTGATATTTATAAAAATGGAGGTTTGAATTGAGCAGAAAATATGCTGAATGTTTTCAATTGTCTGCCACTCGTGAACAACAAACACTTTAACTAACATCTGCTTTTAATTGAATTGCATTGTCAATGCATTCTCTGAGAGGCAGATCGTCAGAAACAGCCCAGGCACATTAGCAAAAAAAAAAAAACTGAAATTAGAGCAATAGCGAGAGTTTCGAAACTGGTTTTGAAGTGCTCTGCATGCTGGCAAAGATCAGTCATTTCTTAAACGAATACCAAGGCAGACGTGCGACGCCTATTGACACACCGCCCGTGCAGTCTTCTTCTGTACTGCCTGCCTCTCTCTTCCATTCGTAATCACTGAAGAAAGTGGGGAGCTGATATATAAGAGGGGATGCAGAATATGTAATGACGTCAAATGGAATTTAAAATAAAGGTCAGCAGTCATTTCTGAAATGCATGGCAAACTTAGCTGACTTAGCATCACGGGATTCCTTTGTTCCTCATTGATCGTTAGAGGCAGAAAGTGAATCAGAGACAAGATTGCTCAGCAATATGGCAGCATCTCCATCGCCTGATCATAGCGGTAGCGGGCTTAGTAACCAAACATTCCTCTTTGTCATTGCTTTTCATTGTCAGGTCCGGTCCGTTAACCACTTATTTCAGTTAATTTCCTTTTTCCCCGTGTTCGACTGGGCTCCTTGATTAGGGTACCTGATTCAAACTGGCAGCATAAAAAAAAACTCCAGCTTACAGCTACTCGCTGCCGGTTCATCAACTCAGCCAGGGCGGCGATGAATGTTCCGTGCTGCCAAGAATAAGGGACTGTCTTCAGGAGCTTCTCTGTGTCAAGATTTGCATTGCCTGTTGTTTGTTTTTGTGGTCTCGTGTCCAACTGTGTATTGCCGGCCGTTTTGCCGCTGCTCCGAGCCGGGATGAGAGTGCTCTGTTGTTGTTGTTGTTGTTTTTTTTTTGAAGGCTTCGTGTTCGAGTCTAAGTCAAGGCCTCGCGCCCCAGTCCAAGTCAAGGCCTCGGGTCCCACTCCAAGTCAAGGCCTCGAGTCCCAATCTCAGTCAAGGCCTCGCCTCCCCGTCCAAGTCAAAGCCTCGAGTCCCAGCCCAAGTCAAGGCCTCGAGTCCCAATCTCAGTCAAGGCCTCGCCTCCCCGTCCAAGTCAAAGCCTCGAGTCCCAGCCCAAGTCAAGGCCTCGCGTCCCAGTCTCAGTCAAGGCCTCGAGTCCCCGTCTCAGTCAAGGCCTCGAGTCCCAGTCCAAGTCAAGGCCTCGAGTCCCAGTCTCAGTCAAGGCCTCGAGTCCCCGTCTCAGTCAAGGCCTCGAGTCCCAGTGCAAGTCAAGGCCTCGAGTCCCGGTCTCAGTCAAGGCCTCGCGTCCCCGTCCAAGTCAAGGCCTCGAGTCCCCGTCTCAGTCAAGGCCTCGCGTCCCCGTCCAAGTCAAGGCCTCGAGTCCCCGTCTCAGTCAAGGCCTCGCGTCCCCGTCTCAGTCAAGGCCTCGAGTCCCAGTCTCAGTCAAGGCCTCGAGTCCCAGTCTCAGTCAAGGCCTCGAGTCCCAGTCTCAGTCAAGGCCTCGAGTCCCAGTCTCAGTCAAGGCCTCGCGTCCCAGTCTCAGTCAAGGCCTCGCGTCCCCGTCTCAGTCAAGGCCTCGCGTCCCAGTGTCAGTCAAGGCCTCGAGTCCCAGTCCAAGTCAAGGCCTCGAGTCCCAGTCTCAGTCAAGGCCTCGAGTCCCAGTCTCAGTCAAGGCCTCGAGTCCCAGTCCAAGTCAAGGCCTCGAGTCCCAGTCTCAGTCAAGGCCTCGCGTCCCCATCCAAGTCAAGGCCTCGAGTCCCCTTCTCAGTCAAGGCCTCGCGTCCCCGTCTCAGTCAAGGCCTCGCGTCCCCGTCTCAGTCAAGGCCTCGAGTCCCAGTCCAAGTCAAGGCCTCGAGTCCCAGTCTCAGTCAAGGCCTCGCGTCCCCGTCCAAGTCAAGGCCTCGAGTCCCCGTCTCAGTCAAGGCCTCGAGTCCCCGTCTCAGTCAAGGCCTCGCGTCCCCGTCTCAGTCAAGGCCTCGCGTCCCCGTCTCAGTCAAGGCCTCGCGTCCCCGTCTCAGTCAAGGCCTCGAGTCCCAGTCTCAGTCAAGGCCTCGAGTCCCAGTCTCAGTCAAGGCCTCGAGTCCCAGTCTCAGTCAAGGCCTCGAGTCCCAGTCTCAGTCAAGGCCTCGAGTCCCCGTCTCAGTCAAGGCCTCGCGTCCCCGTCTCAGTCAAGGCCTCGAGTCCCAGTCTCAGTCAAGGCCTCGAGTCCCCGTCTCAGTCAAGGCCTCGAGTCCCAGTGCAAGTCAAGGCCTCGAGTCCCAGTCTCAGTCAAGGCCTCGAGTCCCAGTCTCAGTCAAGGCCTCGAGTCCCAGTCTCAGTCAAGGCCTCGCGTCCCAGTCTCAGTCAAGGCCTCGCGTCCCCGTCTCAGTCAAGGCCTCGCGTCCCAGTGTCAGTCAAGGCCTCGAGTCCCAGTCCAAGTCAAGGCCTCGAGTCCCAGTCTCAGTCAAGGCCTCGAGTCCCAGTCTCAGTCAAGGCCTCGAGTCCCAGTCCAAGTCAAGGCCTCGAGTCCCAGTCTCAGTCAAGGCCTCGCGTCCCCATCCAAGTCAAGGCCTCGAGTCCCCGTCTCAGTCAAGGCCTCGCGTCCCCGTCTCAGTCAAGGCCTCGCGTCCCCGTCTCAGTCAAGGCCTCGAGTCCCAGTCCAAGTCAAGGCCTCGAGTCCCAGTCTCAGTCAAGGCCTCGCGTCCCCGTCCAAGTCAAGGCCTCGAGTCCCCGTCTCAGTCAAGGCCTCGAGTCCCCGTCTCAGTCAAGGCCTCGCGTCCCCGTCTCAGTCAAGGCCTCGCGTCCCCGTCTCAGTCAAGGCCTCGAGTCCCAGTCTCAGTCAAGGCCTCGAGTCCCAGTCTCAGTCAAGGCCTCGAGTCCCAGTCTCAGTCAAGGCCTCGAGTCCCAGTCTCAGTCAAGGCCTCGCGTCCCAGTCTCAGTCAAGGCCTCGAGTCCCCGTCTCAGTCAAGGCCTCGAGTCCCAGTCCAAGTCAAGGCCTCGCGCCCCAGTCCAAGTCAAGGCCTCGGGTCCCCGTCCAAGTCAAAGCCTCGAGTCCCAGCCCAAGTCAAGGCCTCGCGTCCCAGTCTCAGTCAAGGCCTCGAGTCCCCGTCTCAGTCAAGGCCTCGAGTCCCAGTCCAAGTCAAGGCCTCGAGTCCCAGTCTCAGTCAAGGCTCCAGGTCCCAGTCCAAGTCAAGGCCTCGAGTCACAGTCCAAGTCAAGGCCTCGCGTCCCAGTCTCAGTCAAGGCCTCGAGTCCCAGTCTCAGTCAAGGCCTCGCGTCCCCGTCCAAGTCAAGGCCTCGAGTCCCCGTCTCAGTCAAGGCCTCGAGTCCCAGTCCAAGTCAAGGCCTCGAGTCCCAGTCTCAGTCAAGGCTCCAGGTCCCAGTCCAAGTCAAGGCCTCGAGTCACAGTCCAAGTCAAGGCCTCGCGTCCCAGTCTCAGTCAAGGCCTCGAGTCCCAGTCTCAGTCAAGGCCTCGCGTCCCCGTCCAAGTCAAGGCCTCGAGTCCCAGTCTCAGTCAAGGCCTCGAGTCCCAGTCCAAGTCAAGGCCTCGGGTCCAAGTCCAAGTCAAGGCTTCGTGTCCACTCAAGGCCTTGAGTTCCAGTCTAAGTCAAGGCCTCGAATCCGTCTAAGACAAATCCTCGAGTACCAGTCCAATTCAAGGCCTCGAGTCCCAGTCCAAGTTAAGGCTCCGAGTCCTGTCAGTGCTTGGTGTCCAGTCAAGTCACTGCCGGCCGTTTGCCGCTTCATGAGCATCTCCATGTCAAGATACCAATTGTCTGTTGTTGTTTGGTTTCGATCGTCTCGTTTCCAGTTGAGTAGATCCGGCTGTTTACCGCTACTCCTAGTTGGGGATCCTGTCACTTCGTGTCCCAGTCCAAGTCCAGTCTCTGTGTTCAAGTCTAATCTAAGTGCTGGCTTAGACCATGTCCAGGTCAAGTCCAAGTCAGTCTCCGTATCTGTGTCCTGCACTTGGGTGCGCTTCCCTGTCGCCCCACTGTAACACCCACATCATGTCTGTCCAATGATATCTGACATATCCCATTAACACGAGTCGTGAAGTAATTATGAATTAATACAGGCTCTTTAGATTGACACATGCACACACCAATGGGAACTAGGTATGTTGCATGTCTTTGACGAGGGTTGGTTTGTGGGTTGTTGATAAATAACGGGTGTGTGCACAGTCGCTCCACCACACCAGTCACAACCGGCGAGCGTGATATTGACGGAAGATCAGCGAACATGCTTATGTACGGTAATATACGGAGGCTCGCCGGTCAACAGTTCAATGGGGAGTCTGTAGAGTGAGTGACATGAAACTGCGAAAGCGTTTCCCTTTCATGGACCCGTCTGCCCTGTTCAGCAAATGAATCATAATCTCAACCCGCTCCCACCCTCGGTTGGAGAGTATTTCTTATTGAAATACATAAATATTTTATTGGTTCAAACTTCAATCCTTTTTCAGCTAAATTTCACATGATGTTCTTATCTTAACGTAGCACTGAAACACAGTAAAGGAAACAAATTTATTGGAAAATCACTACTTCATGTTATGTTGTTCGCCCCTAAGTTTCAGCTCCAGTTCATATCTCCTCCCCTATATTTCACTCCAGCCGTGTTGTAAAGGAATATCTATAAACTTCACACCCCAATCAGCAGTCATTTTACTGAACACAAACATTGACTATTGATTGCTAACGCTTGTTTCAGCCTTGAGGAAAGTGTGGTAGTGAGGAGCAAAAGAGTATGTGGGGAGGGAGAGAGAGAAGAGAAGCAGGGGAGGGTGTCACATCGTAGACAGGGCAAGAGAGATAAACGGGGGAGTTTGAAAGTCAGCGGGAGAGAGAGAATTAGACGGCAATTTACCAATTTCATGTTCACTTTGGGCCATGTTTTCCTCAGTGTTTTCTTGACCATCAGAATATTTCACCCCAGCGAGAAATCAAAGCGGATATTTAAGTCCCTTCATCTAAACTTTGAATCCGGAGGGCTCGTAAGTATTGTCACCGTTCGGACGGAGCAGGAGAAATTGTTCATGAGTTTACACATGGCCGTTCAACAGAGGGAGCGAGCGAGGGCGTTATGGTATACTCACTAATGCTTCTTCTCCCAGTTTTGTCAATTATAAAGACAATTAACAAGAAGTTTGTGCTATTAATACTTAAAATTACAAAGTTACTGCTGATTTGGTTTCAGGAATTCTGCTCAGTGCGATAAATCTTCGACAGTCCAGCTGAAGGAAGTACGTGGGTGAACGAAGTGCGGTGCTCCGTATCCAGACAGCTGTCGAACCCACCGACATTAATCACTCTGTTGCTACTCGAAATCTAGAGTTAATTCTCGGTTGCAAAGTAACTGTCAGGAACGGGGTTCGGATGGAGCCAAACGCAGGACGCAGACGCTGAAGTACTAGGGGGAGGACAGCATGGGGATGCCATGGCATTTAACGGTTACTGCAGGCGAGGCTGGATCCAAGTGTTCAGACGAGGCAGGCAGATCCCACAGTACGGGGAAGGCAGGTAGGCAGGCAGATCCCACCGTTCGGGGCAGGCAGGCAGGCAGGCAGGCAGTCCGATCCCACAGTTCGGGGCAGGCAGGCCGATCCCACAGTTCGGGGCAGGCAAGCAGCCAGATTCCTCATGGCGGGCCGCATGCGTCTCGGGCAGGGCCGCCACCCAGGCGGAAAACACAGAGGGCTGGGCCAGTCGCAGACACGTGGGCAGGTGCGGCACAACCCTAAGGGAGCAATAGGTGGAAAAGGAAGGCAGGCAGATCCCACAGTTCGGGCCAAGCAGCCAGATCCCACAGTTCGGGGCAGGCAGCCAGATCCCACAGTTCGGGGCAGGCAGCCAGATCCCACAGTTCGGGGCAGGCAGGCAGATCCCACAGTTCGGGGCAGGCAGGCAGATCCCACAGTTCAGGGCAGGCAGGCAGTCAGATTCCACATGGCGGGCCGCATTGATCCCGGGCAGGGCCGCCTCCCAGGCGGGAACACAAAGGGTTGGGCCAGTCGCGGACACCTGGGCACGTGCGGAGCACAACCCTGAGGGAGCAATAGGTGGAAAAGGTAGGCAGACAGATCCCACAGTTCGGGGCAGGCAGGCAGATGCCACAGTTCGGGGCAAACAGGCAAGCAGATCCCACAGTTCGGGGCAAACAAGAGGCTCCCAGAGTTCAGACGAGGAAGGCAGGCAAACAGAGCGGAGCGGGATCCCTGAGTTCAGGCCGAGGTGGCTAGATAGATTGGCGGAGAGTCCTCCTTGGCGGGCAGCATATATCCTGGGCAGGGCTGCCTCCCAGATGGAAACGCCGGAGGCCTGGGCACCACGCGGACCCCTAGGTCGGTGCAGGGCACAATCCCAGAGTTCGGGCGGAATAGGAGGACGGGGCAGAAACCATGCCAGGCAGCGGCAGTCCGGCAGGGCCTTTCCGACGGAGGCAATGGATAGGAACGGGCAGAACCACGGCCGGACAGTGGCGGGTCGGCCGGTCCCGCCCCACGTAGGCAAGGGGTAGGAACGGGTATAGGTCCAGGGTGACCAGCACAACAGCCCTTCTAGCAGGAAAATTGGGAAAAGCCGGCAGACAACGCGACTGCGCGAGCAAAACAAACGAACAGAGAAACGGGACCAGCGCATGGGAAGAAAGCTGGGGGTAGAGGACCAACCTGGCAGCACGGGTACGGTACAGAGCATCATGATGAGGAGTAGATCTGAGCCCGAGCTGGATAACAGAATGTATAGCAGAGTTCGGAGCCAGCGGAGAAAAAGAAGAAAACGACGAACGGCCGGTCTCCGTCCCACGGCCCCTTATAAACGCCAGCTAGCCGAATTGGCCACAGGTGTTCCTCCTTGATCCAGGATGATCTTAACAAGCTCAAAGGGTCCGGGAGAGACAGCTGTAAGACACGGAGCCTGGAGCACGCGGACCAGATCGAGACCCGAAACGTGGTTTCCGGACCGGACCCTGACAGGATGAGGTCGATGTAGAGTGGGCCTGTGGGCTGGACAGTGCGGCGATTGGGGAGGAGGAGGTGCTGGATCTTCTTAGAGACGTTGATTGGTGGATCCCCAGGGCCGGATGTGATACACCGCAGGTCGTTGTGTGGGTTGAGAGGGGAAATCGCGGGAGCTTTGGTTATGATCTTTGGGTCCTCCTTGGCTGCAGGGGAAGTGCCAGAGGACTGGAGCATGGCAAGTGTAGTTCCCTTGTTTATAGAAGGTGGTGGGGTGAAGCCTGGGAACTGTAGACAGATGGCTCTTGCGTCGGTGGCCTGCAAACTACTGGAGGGGATTCTTGAGGATGGGATCTACGAGAATTTGAAGGTGCAGTCTATTCATGGGTGGTCGGCATGGCTTTGTGGAGGGAGGAAAGTCCCTCACAACCCTTATTGAGTTTTTTGAACAGATGACGAGGGAGGCTATGTGGGCGAGGCAGTGGATGTGGTCTGCATGGACTTTGGCAAGGCATTTGACAATTTGACCCTCATGAGAGTCTCATCTGTGGAGTCATGGGTATGGGATAATTGGAAACTTGGCTCTTTGGATAGGGGGTTGGATTGAGGGAAGAAGGCAGAGGGTGGTTGTGGGGTGGAAGGTGTTCTGCCTGGAGTTCGGTGACTGGTGGGGTGACTCATAGATCTGTCCTGGGATCCCTGCTATTTGTGATTTTTTGGGTGACCTGCATGTGGAGGTGGAAGGATGGGTGAGCGATGTTGCT
This sequence comes from Hypanus sabinus, assembly GCF_030144855.1. Lineage (NCBI taxonomy): Eukaryota > Metazoa > Chordata > Chondrichthyes > Myliobatiformes > Dasyatidae > Hypanus > Hypanus sabinus. The sequence continues at coordinate 30,987 of NW_026779334.1, read as the reverse complement.
GATGACACGAAGATTGGAGGAGTTGTGGATGGAGCTGTAGGTGGTCGACGGTTACGAGAGGATGTGGACGGGCAGCAGAGTTGGGCAGAAGAATGGCGGATGGAGTTCAATCCCGACAAGTGTGAGGTGATGCATTTTGGAAGGACAGACCAGAAAACTGAGTACAGGATTAATGGTGAGTTACTTAGGAGTGTGTATGAACAAAAGGATCTTGGGTTTCAAATCCACACGTCCCTCAAGGTCGCTGCACAGGTTGACAGGGTAGTTAAGAGGGCCTATTGGATGCTAGGCTTCATTAACCCCCCTCAAACCCCCCGTTTGAGGTCAAGAGTGGAAAGGTCTTGTTGCTACTCTACAAATCTCTGGTGAGAGCGCACTTATATTATTGCGTTCAATTCTGGTCATATCATTATCGGAAGGATGCGGATGCTATGGAGAGGGTGCAGAGGAGATTTGCCGAGAGGTTGTCTGGATTGGAGAACAAGTCGTGTGGAGCGGGACTGGCGGAGCTGGGACTTTTCTCTTTGGAGATTGGAAGAATGGGAGGGGACCTGATGGAGGTTTGCAGGATTGTGAGAGGCATGGATGGGTTCGATGTTCAGTGCCTGTTTCTCAGGGCAGCAGTGGCAATCACTAGACGGAATGGTTACGGGCTTGGGAGGGGGTAGTTTTGGGAGAGACATCAGTGGTAAGTTTTTTACACAGAGGGTTGTGAGTGCCTGGAATGACTTGACTGGGATGGTGCTGGAGGTTAAAACATTGGGGTGTTTAGGAGACTCTTGGACAGGCACAGGGATGAATGAAAAATGGAGGGTTATGGGGTAGTGTGCGTTTAGTACGTCTTTAAAGGATTATATGCGTCAGCATAACATGGAGGGAAAAGGGCCTGTACTGTGCCGTAGTTTTCTATCGTTCTATGGTTCACAAAAATAAATTAAAAATATTTCACGTCGTTTTCCTGTTCCTGATAGAGATGGAATTTATCCGAACGACACCCTATAGTAGTACATCATCCCACACCGGCAGTCTACCTCAAGATAAAAGATAACCTGTTATACTTTGTTCAGACCACTTCAGCTTCTGAAGTCCCAATAAAATACAAATAGAGAACAGTGAATGGGAGCAAATTTGCTGAAATTTAAAATCATGGTCTCACACGGCAGGGACGTCAGATTCAAATGCGGACAAATGGGGAAAAAATCGAAAGACGAAACAGCATTGCACCCCGACAAAGGAATTGCGATCATCCAGAGCAATGCGGAAGATGCTTTCAGCACCTTCGGCGTAGAGCACCGCCGACTTATAGAGCGACTCACGCACAAAACGAGAAAAACAAAAAAAAAAACTCGCCTCACTGAACGGCGCACATTTCAAAGCCCCCGTTATCTCCAACCATAACCCAAACACTGCTGCCACAGAAAACCATTGCATTAGCAGTGCTTCTACAGACAGTCCAGGGTGTTTTGGGTATGCACCCAAGGTGTTCTCCGAATGATAAATACAACCAATAGATATAAATAAAACTTAAAGGGGCAAACTGAATGAAATTTTGTTCGCGCTTGTGCTTGCGTTTGATTGTCTTTCCGTTGCAGGACCAAGTAAGTAGATTAAAGGAGGATGAAAAGCAGTAACATTAAAGTTGATCAAGAATGCAGGCGAGAGATTTCCTTGTAAAGATAAAGATGAAAACCAGATAAGTAAATTGAAGGAAGATGAAAGTAATGATAGTAAAATAGCAGGGTGTTACACATGTCTCCAGCACCGTGGGTGAAAAAGCGTATGTGGGTATGCAACATTTCAGTCTGGCTTTGATCCACGACAATAATAAAACATCACGGAACATGATACAAAAATGCATGGTCTCAGATGGAACACGATAGTAGATATTGTACAATTGTTTGGGCCAAAGAATATGAAAATCTCACAGCCCAGCATTATTAATGACCTCAGCCTAATAAACCGTGACATTGATACTTCAATCTCATAGCGCCAAATAATATACGAGACTCAGAATAGAAATGAAAGACATCCAGTATATCAGGCTTTGCCCCATTGTACTTGTAACACCGCACATAAATATGCTTTAGCTTAACGGATACAGAGTCTATTTCAACAGTACAATGACATTCTTTATTTTCTCAGTTTTCAATGTCCAATGCAATCTTAAAACCGGAAAATATAGTGAATAAAGAAAGGAGAAAATTCCCGCACAAGAACCAACCGCACAGGGACACGACTCATACAAATAGCAGTTCAGCTGCAATTTTAAAATCCTAAAACGTGAGGAAATTCCTCACAATGACGACGCGCTGGTGATAATATCGCAACGCTGAACCAAATTCTTCTCGGCACGAGGCACAGCCTGGTTACTCATCAAACCGTAGAAAGAAATACGTCAGCAAACTATATGAAATTCAACACCACAGCTTTGTAAATCGGGATGACTGGATGATATCCTAAACTGCCAAACTATTGAAAACAAATTTAATATTGACACTTCTGTCAGAGAAAACACTCTGCAGTAACACAGTGCCGAATGCAGATAATCTATGTCTGAAATATATCCGAATGACAGAGAATAGAAGAACCTTACAATGCCAACAACAGCTTCTATGTGTAATCTCCCGATGTTTCCACGTCATTCAGCCTTCTGAACCTAGAATAATCCAGGAATAACACATCTCAGCATATCCAGATGAGTTCAAATAGTGGATCTGCCTGATCTATACAAATCAATGAATGAGGGAATTCCTCCCAGAGTAGCAGGACAGGACGGCCCTTTCAAATAGATGAGAATAACCTGAACTTGACGATATGGCAACGAATATCTTGAAGCATCCGCAATTACATCAAGGCCTCAGGCTGATAGTTCTGCGCAAAAGTACCGAGTGTTACGACACAGGATTTAAAACAAAGCGAAGCAATTAATTGTACTGAATAAATCGGTCATATATGTTCATCACCCTATCCCGTACTCAAACCTTTCCAGAAAAGTCGACATCTCACATGCATGACGATTGTGGAATCATACACTGCGCTGAGATCCTGAAGCATAAACGGAATCTATTTCCAAGAGATTTCAAATGTAAATTTAGTCCACCCCATTTTGACGGGCTCCTGGAATAATAGAGAGCTTTGGGTAACCATAGCTGATATCACAGAATTGTGGGCCGAAGGGCCTGTACTGTACTGTAGACTTTCTGTGTTTCAGTGTTTCTATTTTCCACAGTCATGCCGCATCATACATATCTCCATTCTTTACTGAGAACTTGTTCCCTTTCCCTTGCCGTTCCCTTGGCTAACACAGAAAGTGATCCCATCAGCATTTTAGAGATACTCAGCGCAATTGTCCAAGACCAGTCCAGCCACTTAAATGCTGCGGAAACACATACCCCCCACAAGAGCATCAGAATGACTGAGGGACTGATGGCAGCATTCCGGAGGAAGAATTCAGCAGAACACAACGACCCTCGTTTATGGCTCAGCAGTGGACACGGAGAGCAGAGTCAAATTCTCGGGCGACAATATCTCCGAGGATCCAGCACAGCTGCAGCACAGTAACGCAGTCGCGGTAGCATGTCAGCGGTTCGACAGCATTAGTTGCTTCATTAAATACAGTATATCGCGGATGTCCGAAAAATAGTGAAGCTCCTTCGACACTGTCACTTCACACACTCCCACGGGGTCAGACACAGAATGCAACTCCTTCAGCACCGTCCCATCGCAATCCATGAAAAATTATGAAACACATATTACAGACCAGCTTGACGCTGTCATTAGAAAGTCGAAATGTTTATTACATTGTTTATGAATAGGACATCGCTGGAATGAATTGATGTTCTGGTGTCCACAGTGCAATGTACAACAGAAACGCGAAACATAAGAGTGCAGAGATACACGGTGAAGGGAGCAATTTAGAGTTGCTGAGAGAATTATATTCACATAAATGTCGCTGGAACATGAAATGCGCTGCCTCTGCGAGGTTTGCTCCTATCAAATTATGAATTTATTCACGTCCTTGTAAAATTAATTAATTTCAATATTTTATTTAATTTCATTCAACATTTAAGAAGTTGCGTTTTCAAGCCATAGAAAGTTACAGATCAGGCGCTGCTTAATTGACTCTGTCTGGATGTACAACAAATAGCGTGCAGTATTAAGTCGGGCCGAACTGTCTGTTTACCAAATTACTCGATTATACAGGATGTACTGCTCCACACAAACGTCATCATTCGTAAGGGCACTGTCCATTGCACAATTTTAACGTCATCAACTGCAGAAGACTCCTGATCTAAAAATAGAGCAGGGAGTACAGAATCTATTTTAATTTTTTACTAGGTTTACTTGATTTACTTCATTTGAGGAACAGCTGGAAATAATGAGAAAAAATATACGCCAGCTCACACTGAATCAGAGATTCGCAGGTACTGGACAGAGGCGACACACTTAATGCTCGAGCAGAGACTGACAAATACAAAATGAAACCCACACTCTCAGACTAACAGAGACTGACAGATACAGAATGAAACCCACACTGTCACACTTTAGCAGTGACTGACATGTACAGAATGAATTCACTGAACCAGAGAGTGACACCGACAGAACCCCACACTCTCAGTCCATACAAGGGGCTGATATCTACAAAATGAACCGTGCACTCTGACGTTGCACCGAAGACCGATGTGTACAGAATTACCCACCCCTCTTCACACTCTACCCGCGACAGTTTCATTCATGTTGCAGCTGTTGCATTCTTTCTGCAACACAGCCATGCAACCCTTTCAATGTATTTTCTGTTTTTTTTTTCAAGTCCCTGAATCTATTTGCAATCTCAACCGTAAAATATCTTGTTTAATTCCATCAGAGACATTCTCTGTAATGCCATCAGAGAGAAAAGTATGAACAGGGACATCGGCAAATCGTTTAATACACGAATTGGCGAGAGATATGAGCGTGTGTGTGTGTGTGTGTGTGTGTGTGTGTGTGTGTGTGTGTGTGTGTGTGTGTGTGTGTGTGTGTGTGTGTGTGTGTGTGTGTGTGTGTGTGTGTGTGTGTGTGTGAGAGAGAGAGAGAGAGAGAGAGATGGATGAATTGAGTGTGTGAGTGTGAGAGGGTGTGCGTGTGCTAGCGGAAAATGGAGAAAATATATGTGTGTGTGTGTGTGTGTGTGGTGGAAATGGTTTCTAATTTGAATTGTTTTAATGTGTAACCTGGTTTGGCTGTCCAGCGGCTATTTACACCAGGGCACTGCGGAGCTAATGCCAAGTCCACCGGTGTTTTATGTTAAAGCAGGAGATGAAGACATCTTTTTATGGAGTTGAACTCACAAATGATAAAAAAATATCATGCCGGTATTAACACCAGAGACAATCGTGTACTTGGTTGTGCTCGTTACACACAGAAGAGTAAATGACAGCCTTATCAGCCCAATATATTCCTACAGAGAATTGAACACTACAGTATTTCAGAATGTAACCGTTCCTCAAGTGGATTCAATAGCGGCTGTCTGGGTTACCGTACCGTTTTAAAATCCACGGCTGGAATCGGAAATTTTATTCATATGATTTAAAAGATATATACAATGCATTGCTACACACAAACACTCATTTAGTCACACATACACGCATACGTATACATACACACATACACACATATAAAGACAGACACACACACACACACACACACACACACACACACACACACACACATAAACACGCTCACACATAGATTTTCAGATAGTATAGATGTGGATAAGATTGCTTAAGAGCTGAAGGAAAATGAGGACAGCTCTGGACTTCAAGGTGTAGAAAATAAATATTTTACAGGGGAGACTAATCAAAATTAAATAAACATCGATTTTGTCCAGGGCTGATGGGGAACTGGACAGAGCGTCCGTGAACACAGCAGGTACGATTTCAATCCAGTGTCACATACGGGGATCGGGTGGGGTGTGTTGGTTCCCTGAGCTGTGACGCCAGCTTTTCAGAAATTCACCAGCAGCCCATTGTTGCCAATACTCCAAATGTGAAACTTAAGCTTGCCTTATAATCCTGCACCCAAAGACTCAGTGCAGCACAGAAAATAAGTTGTCACTTTTTCTATGAAACATAGATGGCGCAACACAGACGTCTGAATCTATCAGAAGAAAATTGTAATTCATGTGATATTATAGACGGGAGTGACATCCCTCGAATAAACTCATACCCTGGGGTACATTTAGAAACGGATAACAGAATTGGCAGACGTAAGAGTGCAGAGATACAAGGTGAAGGGAGCAATTTAGAAATTTTTGGGGATATGTATGCATATAAATGCTACTGGAACGTGAACCTGCTGCCGCTGTGTGTTTTATTTCTACAATGTTATGAATGCACTTACGCACTTAGTTATTTAAATTATAATTTTCAATTTTCAGAGACTGACAGATACAGAATGAATCCCACACTCTCACACTGTAGCAGACAGACAGATACAGAATGAAACCCACACTCTCACACTGTAGCAGACAGACAGATACAGAATGAAACCCACACTCTCACACTGTAGCAGAGACTGACAGAAACGGAATGAAACCCACACTCTCACACTGAAGCAGAGACTGACAGATACAGAATGAAACCTACACTCTCACACTGTAGCACAGACCGACAGATACAGAATGAGACCCACACTCTCACACTGTAGCAGAGACTGACAGATACAGAATAAAAAGCATACTCTCACACTGAAGCAGAGACCGACAGATAGAGAATGAAACCCACACCCTCACACTGTAGCAGAGACTGACAGATACAGAATGAGACCCACACTCTCACACTGTAGCAGAGACTGACAGATACAGAATAAAAAGCACACTCTCACACTGAAGCAGAGACCGAAAGATACAGAATGAATTCCACACCCTCACACTGAAGCAGAGACTGACAGATACAGAATGCATCTCACACTCTCAGAGTTTAACAATGACTGGTATAGAACCATTGAACCATAGGACATTATAGCACAGAAACAGGCCTTTTTGCCCTTCTTGCAACTGCCGAAACTTTTTTTTTTTTGCCTAGTCACACTGACTTGCACCTGGGCCATATCCCTCCAAACCCATGACATTCATGTATATGTCCAAATGTTTCTTAAATGTTGAAAGTGAGCACGCATTCACCACTTCTTCTGGCAGCTCATTCCCCCCTCCCACCACTCTCTGTGTGAAGAAGCCCCCCCCCCATTGTTCCCTTTAAACTTTTCCCCCTTCACCTTTAACGCATGACCTCTGTTTTTTTTTCTCCCCTGGCCTCAGTGGAAAAAGCCTTCTTGCATTCACTCTATCTGTACCCAGCATAATTTTATACACCTCTATCAAATCATCAATCAATGATTCTATGAATCAATCAATGAATCAATGACTCTATCAATCATTCTCCTACGCTCCAGGGGGAAAAAAAAATAGTCCTAACCTTTTCAACCTTTCTCTGTAACTCAGTTTCTCAAGTCCTGGCAACATCCTTTTAAGCATTCTCTGCACGCGTTCAACCTTATTAATATCCTTCTTGTAATTCGGTGACCAAAACTGCACACAGTACTCCAAATTTGGTCTCACAAATGTCTTATACAACCTCATAATTACATTCCAAATCTGACACTCATTAATTTGATTTATAAAGGCCAATATTCCACATGCTCTCTTGACAACCCTATCTACTTGTGGCGCCACTTTTAGGGAATTATGTATCTGTATTCTCAGATTCGACTGTTCTACTGCACTCCTCTCTGTCCTACCACTTAACTTGTATGTTCTACCTCGGTTTGATCTTCCGAAGTGCAATACCTCACACTTGTCCGCATTAAACTCCATCTGCCACTTTTCTGTCCATTCCTCCAACTGGTCCAAGTCCCTCTGCAAGCTTTGAAAACATTCCTCAATGTCCACTACACCTCCAGTCTTTGTATCATCGGCAAATTTGCTGATCCAATTTCCCACATTGTTTTCCAGATCATTGATATAGATGACAAATAACAATGGACCCAGCACTGATTCCTGTGGCACACCACTAGTCACAAGCCTCCACTCAGAGTAGCAATCCTCCACTACCACTCTCTGGTTTCTTCCATTGAGCCAATGTCTAATTTACTACCTCTCCATTTATACCTAGCGACTCAATCTTCATAACTAATCTCCCATGCCCCACCTTGTCAAAGGCCTGACTGGTACACGTATACAACATCCAATGCCTTCCCTTCATCCACTTTTTTGCTAACTTCCTCGAAAAACTCTAATAGACTGGTTAAACATGATCTACCACGCACAACGCCATGCTGACTGTTGCTATTAAGTCTCTGTCTAATCAAATAATTGTAGATCCTATCCCTTAGTACTTTTTCCAATAATTTACCTACTACCGATGTCAAACATACCAGCCTATATCTTCCCGGCTTTCTTTTTGAGCCTTTTTTAAACAGCGGAACTAGATGAGCTATCCTCCAATCATCCGGCAACTCACACGTGGATATCGGCATTTTAAATATTTATGCGAGGGCCCCTGAAATTTCAACACTCGTCTCCGTCAAGGTCCGAGGGAATACCTTGTCAGGTCCTGGGGATTTATCTACTCTGATTTGCCACAAGTCAGCAAGCACATCCTCCTCTTTAATCTGTATAAGTTCCATGAACTCCCTACTGGTTTGCATTGCTTCCATAGAATCCATAAAAGTTTCCTTAGTAAATACAGATGCAAAAAACCCACATAATATCTCTCCCATTTCTTTTGGTTCCGTACATAGCCGACCACTCTGATCTTCAAGAGGATTAATTTTCTCCCTGACTATTCTTTTGCTCTTAACATACCTGCAGAAGCTCTTAGGGTTATCCTTCAGCCTGACTGCCAAAGCAACCTCATGTCTTTTATTTTTTTGCCCTCTTGATTTCTTTCTTAAGTATTTTCGTACTCTCTTATACTCCTCAAGCATCTTGTTTCCTCCTTATCACCTATATATTTTATGCATCTCTCTCTCTTCTAATTCTTATCAGAGTTCCAATATCCCTCGAGTTCCAAGGTTCCTTATTCTTATTCGTTTTGCCTTTAACCATAGAAACAATGGCCGCTAGGACGATGGTCGCTGTATATGGCGTTCTTCCTTTTCAACCTTGGCGCGCTACGTCCCGCGCCTGCGCAGTACAGCCTCTTTTTCCCGATCAGTTAAAGAAAAGGAAAACGACCTCCCTTCCGCGTTGCTTTCACTCCCAGACCCTTACTAAGATTGAAAAAGTACGATGTACAAAATGAAATGCACACCCTTAATCTGAACCAGAGAGTGAGATCATAAGAACCTCACCCCCATACTCAGACTGTACCAGGGACTGATATCTACGAAATGAACCCCACATTCCTACAGTGCACCGGAGACCGGTGGGTGCCGAATGAGCCACCCCTCGCACACTGTGCCCTCGACCAGCAGTTGGAGAATGAAGCACACGCTCTCATATTATCCGACTGAATGTCTCCCGATTGTCGATTGTCCCTCTTCTGCTGTCGCTCTCTCTCTCTCACTAATTCTGCATTTCAGGTGAACTGAATATCAACGCTCTCTTCATTTTCACCTTGAAACGTATTGCATGATTCATCCTTTGCTATCCGGCAGATTCTGCTATTGCTCTCTGTTAACTCAATTTACTGTTTTTTGTGTCATTCTGCTACGAATATCTTTTGTATCGGCAACTTTGCACTGCGGCTGTTTCAATGACACTATTGTTTCTCCTCTCCCGTCATCATCGCGTTGACTCAACCAATCAGTACTTTGTTTAACGCGGTCGGAGTGGGACGGGAAAGCATGGACAGGATGATCGGCAGATAATTTAACACATACACTCGCGTTTATTTGCCTGCACCTGTGTGTGTGTGTGTGTGTGTGTGTGTGTGTGTGTGTGTGTGTGTGTGTGTGTGTGTGTGTGTGTGTGTGTGTTTGTCTGTGTGTGTGTTTTAAATGGTTTTTAACATGGTTTTATGTGATGATGTGGCCTTATTTGGCAGTCCTGCGTGCATTTCTGCAGGGCATTGCCTAAGTAATACAAAGGTCGCGGGCATTTTTATGTTAAACCATGACATGAAATCGCAATGCAATCTGTACATGGCAGAAAATACTCTATTAAATCATGCCGCTATTTACACCAGAGACAAACGTGTTGATGGGTGTGCTCGTAAATCACAGGGCAGAGAATGGAAGTCTGATCAGCCCAATATATTCCGATAGCTAATTGAACGGCACAGTATTTCAGCATCGAACTGATCCCCAGGTGGATTAAACAGCGGACTTGTCGGCAGCACCGTTTTAAAACCCACAGCACGCATAGGAAATGTTATACATATATATTACGTATACGTACTCTGTACGTACATACATACACAAACACACAAACACATGCACGCAGATACACACATCCACACACAGACAGACACATACACAAACCCACACACACACTCATCATACTCACTAACCCAAACACATACAGTATATACACGTACACACGCACACACACACACACACACACACACACACACACACTCATCACACTCACAAACACAATCATGCACAAATACAGATATATACAAACCAACATTCCCACACATACTGTGTATATGCACACTCACACACACAAACACGTAGAAACATACATACACAATCATGTCATCTACACGCACACTCTTACACATACAGCCAGACAGACAGACATACATACAAATTTACACATACACACACACACACACACACACACACACACACACACACACACACACACACACACACACACACACACATACACACACACACACACGCACACAGATACTACAGATGTGGAGAAGATAATTTAAGATGTAGGATACCCTGGACAGATCTGAAGATGAAGGATGAAGGAATCGGAAATAAACATTATACCGGGAAGCTGAACAAAATGACGTAAACATCGATGCCGTCCAGGGCTGACAGAGAACTGCACAGCGTGTCTGTGTGCACAAAGGGTATGTTTTATATTTGGTGGCACGTAGTGGAGCGGGTTGGGATGCATTTGGTGCCTGTGCGGCCGAAATGCAGCTGCTGAATTTAAAAAAAAAAGAATGACATTAACTGAAAGTTTGCAGGAGGAGACTGAGAGAGTATTCATATGTCCCCGGATGCAGAGCACACTGATCTATTTGCAGATGAAACAGCAGGCGTGACAGTGAAAATTGCCGGAAATGCTGGACACATCGATTCCGGATTGCTTGTGGAAAGAGAGACACAGAGTAAGTTTGAGTTCGGAAAACCGGAACAGTCGTGACCGCTGCCAATACAACTGTGGAACGGTGTGAATACAGCCGCTCATTGCTCACTCACTGGTCTCATTGCCCGTTTCGGTCGCATTACACAGAGGGATCTGACTGAGGTAATACCAATGACATTGACGTGATCATGTTACATGCCCACAGCATGTGCACCTGAGACGCTACCGGTGATGTAATTAATTTGTTCAATAACAATGGGAGAGTTTGGGACCTTGTCACTGGAGATCGATCCCCTGTATAAATCAGAGCCTGTTGCAGTTCGTCAGTCCAGAATGTCTTGCGAGCTGTGGAATTCAGAGCAAAAGCGTTCACTGTGTCACTCAGATGGGGTATCCAGTAATCTGGCGGATAGAAGACATTTACTACCCGGTTATTTCAGCCGCTGGAATTCCCGGTAAGCCACTGACACACCAGCAAACGGCAGAAACTGAGAGTTAATTCTGATGTCCTGAAGCGATTCGCTGGGTAATTCTTTCCACAGCGGAAGGCGCTGATAATGTTAATCGCATTGCTTTCGTAGCGGGAGGCGTTGCGTATTGAAGCCTAGATGCTGCCTTTTCGCTGCCTCGATGTCATGAGGTAATTGTGAATTGAAATGTCTGTAAGGAGGAGACCGGGCTCTATTGCTTCTGAGGGAACCAGTTGTCTTTCTTTCTGTCCACAGGAATTGCATGACTGGGTGAGCAGAGGGAACTGCAGATGTGGATTTCATTTCATTCCTGTGCTGGTCAGAGCCAGTTATGCTGATAATGAATGCCCATCCCGTACTGCGGCCGAGAAAGTATTTAAGCAGCTGTCCTCTCCCCGGTTTGAGAATGCACCCAGAATTAAACCATTTATAAACTCTTGGCAAATCTTGGCAACTCAGTTACGCGGAGAATGCACATTGTCAGTTGCTTCATATAAACTGGGTCCAGTATTCACCCTTCGAGGCAGAAACAAAAACACAAGACCTAATTTGATTCTATCACACTGCGGCTCTATTCCACTTACTAGTCAGGGATTTCTCTGTTCTCTACACTCTCTCTTTCAGTAAACCTAGTGGCGATTGTGATCCTGTCCCGAGGAAAGTGCGGTCTCTCCAAATGTGTCACTCGCTACCTGCTGGGAATGGCAGCGGCCGATCTCCTCGTCGTTGTCTCTGACCCTCTGCTGAAGTGGACGGTTTTGATATATTTTAGATTTTCTTTCCTCTATTGGACACCCGTTTGCAGGGGAGTTCGTTGCCTGCTTTTAGCCAGCACCGGGGTCTCTGTCTGGCTGACAGTCGCGTTCACCTGTGACAGATTTGTGGCCATTTGTTGTGAAACGCTAAAAACAAAATATTGCACCGAAAGAACTGCGGGTGTGGTTATCGGGGCAGTGAGTGTTCTGAGCTGTTTGGAATGTATCCCTTTTTACTTTACATTAGAGCCTTCGGAGATAATTAACGGAGTTTTCTATGGCTGTTTTACCAAAGAGAGTTTTTATACGTCCCCCTCGTGGGCCGCATTTGAGACGATTCATCGCATTTTCATGCCGGGTCTCCCGTTTGTTCTGATTTTATTGTTCAATGCTCTGACAGTGAGACGGATCTTTTCCGCCAATAGAGTCCGGATGGGGCTCCGGGTCCGCAGCAACGGAAAGATTGACAAGGACCCGGAGATGGAGAACCGAAGGAAATCGGTCGTTTTACTGTTCAGCATAACCGGTAGTTTTATATTTCTGTGGTTGACACGACTGGTTTTCGATATCTATCGATGGATTGCAAACATCAATCGTTACACGGATTCGATTTATATCATAGAATCCACGGCGACGATGCTGCAGATCCTCAGTTCCAGCACCAACACATGTATTTACGCCGTGACTCAGAGCAAGTTCAGAGAGGAGCTGAAAAACGCGGTGAAATACCCGCTGAAACTGTTAAACACATTCGTTAAATCATAGAGCGACCAGCTTATTTCTGCAGTAGAATTAAGCCAAGGGCCATGTTTCCTCCATAAGCTATCCACTTGCCTATATGTACTGCCGATATATATACACGGCAGACAACCGAGCGATTGATATAGTGGTAATATATTTTCCTCGCTGTCTACCACGTACAGATAAAAATTGTCCTTCCTCAGATTCCTCTCAAATAGGTAATTCACCCAGACCTTGTACAACACTTGAACAACCAGGGACGGTCCAGTAAGGTCCCGCCCGTTTTATTTTCATTCTCTCCATGAGATTTCATTCTTGGTTCTGGTGATGCTGGCAGCGTTTCACTCAGTGATTGTTCAGTCAGGATGGATCCACTCCCTTTTCTCCACCATGTCCGCTGCTTGTTACTCTTCCTTTTAGTGCTCACTGTGTTTTACTCCCAAACACTCTCACGATGCCCTTGATTCCACCAGAACCTCCCGCAATTCTCTTCTCCTCCGCCAAACACCACTTTAGATTGGTCAGTTTCACAGTAAGAGGAAATATTAGCGGATTGAAGCATACCGTGTTTTTTTTTCAGCTCCGGCTCCGTCTCTAGAATGCTCCTTTTTTGTCCGTGCGCATCTTTTCCCTCGATCGCATCTCAAGGTCCTGTGTTTCCTTACATCAAATTCTGTTCTCTGTCTCTCTCTCAATCTGCAAGTCCAGTCCCGATCTGACAGAAACCAGAAACCAGTCTCACTGCAGTACTTCGTAAAAAATATTTACACTGATAACAAAAAAGTAGGCAGAAATATAAAGAACTTCTGGAGCAACGGAAAAAAAAATGTCGGCCTTTTGTTTGTTCGCGCTTCTCTCTCTCTCTCTCTCTCGCTCTCTGTTTTTCTGTCTTTCTCTGAACCTTCTCTGAAACTAATTAAGCTCTCCGTAATCTTAAATCGATATAAAAAAAAACACTAGCAACCTGAATTAAAATCAGTACTTACTGGAAACACTCAGCTGATAAGGAAGGTTTGGTTAAAATTTTAATTATTAATTGAGGCATCTGTGCTTACCATTCATCGCTGTATGTTACCGTATTCTCCTTAATAAAGTAAATACTTCGTGTCTGTATAATCATTCAACACTGTATCTTTCACATTGATTATCTGATGCGCCAAGCCACAAATAGAAATATCGCAGAATTACTTTCAGAGCTGTGGTACAGCTTTCTGACCGATCATTACTCACTCTGTTGCAGTTCCAGTTCCGTCTCACTGTTATCTGTCCAGCAACCGATCAGCGTTATGCAACACCGGTGATTATTCTGGACCGGGGTTTGACCCATATAATCGGTAACACGACCTGTAGCGTTTCGACCGCAGAATAGATTTACGTCAGTTTTTAGTAACTCAATTCTTTGTCCTAAATAATATCTCCGATGATATGTAAGGATTATGCCCATCTCCGGCCACCCCGTGAACACAATAACAGTCTGAATCCCACGATACTTCATTCCAGTCTTGGCCACTTGCACTCCCGATCAGATTGAGTGGCTTAATAACTACGCCATCACTGTCTGGCATGATTAAATGAGAAACTATTGCATTCCGGAGATGTTAATGACCAGGGATTAACTTTGTTGTCTGAAAACAGCACATGTCCTTCTGTTGTTGACAGTTGTTCTGTTGTTGGCGACATATCTTAGACAAACAGGCACAACTTTTACACCTGATTTTAATTATAGAGTATATTATACATTGGGTCGTCTGAGGCCCCCAGGCCGTTGTGATACATTGCCACTAGCAAACCCTTGCTGAACATTGACGAATAATTGGAAAGGATCTGGATAGTCAGATATGCCCAAAGCAGGGGAGGCTGACAAAGCGGTGTTGAGAGCATTAAAGGCTGTGTTCATTTCCTGAGTTCACTGTATTCCGGCGGACATGCTCGGTAATGAGGGTTGTCGAAGAGGAGCCTCCATCATTCGATATTCAGAAATCCAATGACTACAGTAATCGACCGTTCCAAAACGGGCAGCATTTCAGTTCGGGTGCGGGGAGGTGGCTCATTAATAAAAGCAGCAATTTGTTCTTCGGAAAGTGGTTCAGTTCCTTTAGAAACCATGTGTCCCAAATACTGTAGAGCGGAAAGACAAAGCAGATGTTTATTGATGTTTATTTTGTCCATTTTCAGCATGGTTTGCCCATAAAGCCGCAAAGTTTTTTTTTTCACAATTATGTCGGCTGGGAGAGACAATAAGTAGATAATCGGCACTTTATAAAATTATACTTTACTCTGGCAACTGGACAGCGCTTAAATCCCGTATGACTGCTGCGGCATAAAACGAGGGTCTCTCAGTATACTCAAGATTCAACCTGGACCAAGTTCACTGTCTACCACTGTAAGCAAAAACGAACAAATACTGACTATCCTTATGCACTGGGATGGAGAAAAGGGCAGAACAGGGTCTATAAGAGAAAAACATTCAGATGTGGCAGGAATACCGAGAGGTTAACGTCAGTATTGTCAAAGACGGGAGGAAGAGGTGCAAATATGTTGTAAATAGCCCTTAGCTCTTGTAAAAATCGTTACTCATTATCACGACCTGGTTTCTGAACTGGTAATATAGGGAAAATTACAGAATCTACAGGTTGGTAGCAGCACTTCCTGATCCAAAAGTTATTTTATGACAAGCCTGATGCCTTACACTGCATCCGGTAAAAACAATCTGTTGCCATATGGAGGGTAGAATAGCATCGGTCTTCGTCTGGTGGGGCCGAATGTACACGACCCATGTGATTTGTGTATACCGCCCACAAGGAGGAAGGTACCTGCGAAAGCAACTATATTACGATGTGCTCAGACAAAGCAGGGGAAGTAAACAGGTCAAACTTTGTTTTAACGATGACGAAGGAAGTATTGTACATCCAGCCTGAAGGAATGAAGTTCCAGAGTATCAGTGCTATGAGGCAGAGTTATACACTATGTGGAGTTTAACTCCTGTAGTCTGAAGCACGGGATCAAGTCGTTCAGGAGTAGGAGGGCGTTTGATGGCTCTTGTGACATGCGAGTTGAGTTTGGCAATTTAAATCACTCATTCTGTTCTTCACTCAAAATCACGTCTGAAACTCTGCCCTCTGGACCGTCAAAGATGCGTCGGATTAAAGAAAGAGTTTCTGCTCTGTTAAACACGGGAAGTACCTCTTGGTGATTGCTCGGCTGAAATGTCTCATTGTGTCGGGCGGTGCAATGGAAATGCATCAAATGTTCCATGCTGGAATAAGCTGTCGCTGATTATGAGGGTGGTTAGGCAGTCTAATTATATGTCTCGAAATTGTCCCCCTCCTGCTCCATGTTATATTATTTTCATAAGCACATAAGTCGCCCATAGAGCCGCCGTCCTTGAGTACAACCACAAGCGTCATTCGTAAGAGGAATCACATGACCAACATACCCAGCTTCCCGCCAGACCTTATCAGCAGAAGACATTGTCGGCACCAGCGGTTCTCCCAGGGATTTCTTTACTCGTTCAACCTTCTGGAGCTTCTCTCCCTATTTCTACTTTACCTTTACAGAGAAAACACTCCCCGAATTTCTCTCATCAACTTTACTATCATTACTTCCCATCTACCTTCAATCTACTTACCTGGTTTTCATCATTTTCTTACAGGGAAATTTCTCCACTCATTACTTCACTGTCACTAATTATCATCCTACTTCAATCTGCTTACCTAGTCCTGCAAAGGAAAAAGGACAGTGTTAAAGTGTTACTTATACCTATTGGTTGTATTTGCTAATCCAATAACATATTGGGTGCGACTAGGATTCCCACCCTAACTTGCTTACTCCACACAATACTTCACATAATGCTGCAGTCTTACCTACGTCGTCTTGCCGATCCCGTCCTTTCCACCCGGACATGGGCCAGGGTCGGGGAAGCTCAAAGCGGATCACGCAACGGGTGGCGAACACAAATTGCCTTTGCGACCCTCACTTACTCCATCGTTCGTCTCTGTTTTGTTGGGATCCCGCTCGACTAAGGTAAATTGTGAGAAACGTTAAAAATAAAGTTTAATTGGATTTTTTTAATTTCAGAATGATGTGACGGAGAGTCCACATGTGTGGAACTCTGATGTTCGGGTAAAATGCTTCTCGTTGAACCGACTAGCTGGGAATGTGTTAACCTTCAGCAGAACAATGGGATTTGTTCACAATGTCTACTTTCATGATTTGCTGTTCCTCGGTTTACACTTATTTGTGCCGCCGTGTTATTGTTCTGAGGAGTAGAACTGACAAGAACGATATTCTTAAGTGCAAAACACAGAAGTCCAGAATGTCAAAAAGCTAAAGCAACATGCAGCTCTGCAAACTTTATATTCTGAAAATTCATCCACAGGGAGGGAGGTTGGATATCAACCAGAGGGAGTGTGATGGTGGCGAATAATGTTCGGAGGGAGGGAGGGAGACCGTGAATGCCGTTTGGACGGAGTGGGGTCAAGGGGAGAAGGCACCAAGACGGTACAGATTGGTTATTTCAGCAGAACTTTACAATGGTGGCACTGCAGTCCCAGATCGCTATTCGTGATGGAAAGCCCTCAAGCTCCACACGGTATATATTTCTGCATTTTGACAGAGACTTCCCTACAAGCTCTCATCCCTGACGTACCCGCCCCGACATTTTGCTGTACCGCGACTCTCTCTGCCCAGCCCCGGTCTCTTTCTCTTCCCAATGTCTCTCCGTACAGCCCAGTTTCCCTCTCCACCACCCTGCTGCACACAAAATGCACTGCCTCTCTTCACAGGCTTTCTTTCCCAGCTCCCCTCTCTCTGTCCGTCTCTATGCTGTTCCACTCTCTACCCCTCCGAAATCTCTCTCATCACCCCGGCTTCTCTCTCCTCCCAAGCTCCCACTCGCCTGATCTTTTTCTCCCCATTGCTAGTTCGTATCTCACCGGCCTCTGTCCCGACTTTCTTCTCCACTGCAGTCTTTCTCACCCCGATTCTGACTCTCCCTCGTCTTTCTTTCCTCAAATCTCCCTCTTTCCACACTCGTTTTCTACCCAGTCTCTCTCTCACCCAACCTCAGTGCTCGACCAATCACTTACCCATTTCTTGCACTGTCCCTTGTCTCTCTCCCTCTCTCTCTCTCTCTCTCCCTCCCTCCCTCCCTCTCTGTCTCACCACCCCAAGGTATCGCAGTATCGCTCCGTTTGATGTCTCTGATGTACCCTCCCCCAATCTTCCTTTCGCCTGCATTTCCCTCTCAAGCTTTTCTTCGCTTCCGTTGGTCTTATTGCCTGTCTCGCTCCCTCAACAATCTCCCTTCCTGTACTTTTCTTCCATTGTCAGTATCTTCCCATTTTCCCTAGCCCAGACTCTCTTTCCAGTACCTGCCTCTTACCTCAGCACTTGTTTCAGTCCTTGTCTCTCTCATACACCAGTCTCTCTCACCCCCTCACTCCCTCTCTCCCTAGACCCTTACTAACCCGACCTTCACCCTATTATCTCCCTCCCACACTCTCTTTCTCCTACCCCTGTCAAGCTCACGTTCCCCAGTCTCTCTGACCGAATGTCGCTTCTCTCAGCCTTTCTCTTATCACTTACAGACAACAGTCTCCCTCGTACACCCGTCGCCCTCAATTTTCTCAATCCACGCCACGCCGTAACCCCACTCTCTATCCTCCTTTCACTGTTTCCTCAGCCCGTCCCCAGCCCACCTCTCCACTATCACTTTCTCCCTCAGTCGAACGCTACTCCGTCCCTAGCTAACACATATCTTAAACAACCGTCTTTAATTTGCTGAGGCATATTTTCACTTCCAGTGATAGAGATGAACGATGCATTTTATTTCAAACGAACAAGAGATGCTTGTATTTCTACAAAAACTGCGGTTTGATATTTTCTTTTTAAAGTCTTGTGTTTGGTATTTTCATGTCACACTGCAATTAACTTTGTGGCAATAGTAATTCTCTGCCGAGGAAACTGCGGTCTCTCCAAAAGTGTTACGCGTTAACTGGTGGCGATGGTGGCGACGGATCTACAGGTGGTGATTATTGAAGACCTGTTCTACAAGATGGGTCCAGCACACGGACTTTACAGTGTCCAGGACAAGGCTCCGTTCTGCCTTGTCCACGACGTCCGTTGTCACGTGGCTGTTGACTGTTCCGTCTGGTTTACTGTCGCGTTTATAATCGATCACTTTGCGGCCATATGCATCTCTAAATTTAAAACAAAATTATGAATCCTCAAAAACTAGGGATTTTATGGATTGGCACAGTATCCATCAAATTGTGTGTAAAAATTCCCATTGTATCTTATTTATATGGAAAGAAAAAAGTTGATGGTGACAGGTAATTGGGTCAGTTTCGGAAGACTCGGACTTCCTTTCTCAGAATCGTTTGAAGTGTTTTATTGGGTGGATCGTCTGTTTAATCCGCTACTTCCTTTCTTCCTCATATTGACCCTCAATCGTCTGACCGTCAGACAGATACTGGCGGCGAGCAGAGTCCGCAGCGGACTCAATGGACGTGAACATTTCGGGAAACATCGAGATCCGGAGATGGAGAGTCAGAGACAATCCATCATTCTGCTCTTCACCCTGTCGGCTTGTTTCCTTCTCTGTTGGGCGGCAGCCACTCTGGTCTTCATTCTCATGCGATGCCTCGACACAGACCTGGAAATGTCTATTCGGCTTTTCCAGGCACATTTTGCGGGTTCTGTGATTCAGAATTTTCGCAGCTACACAAATGCATTTATCTATGCAGTGACACAAACGATTAAAGTTTAAAGTTCTTCTGCTCTCTACCGCTACCATCGTTTTGATTTTATTTAGAAGTCTGTACCGCTCCGATGAACGCGTCAAATAATGTTCCAAAATCAAGGTAATCTCACACCTGAACCACAAGGATTGTCGTAAATTAAACTGCCTGAAACTGTTGTTCTCAGTCATTACATCTGTTCCCAGCAGGACTGCATTGCCTTTCATTCAGCAAAAGATTCCCCTTTCCCGTTATTGATTACGGTGTTTGATTAAGTCCCTCCCGTAGCAATGTAGTTTACCTTGCAGATTAAATCACCCGGGTGTCCAATTGTGAAAGCACGTGTATCCATTCTCGAAGTACGTAATTCCTAAACTTTTGCGGTGTGCTGGTCGTGGCTGCCGAACCGGGCATTCAAATTCCATTCTCTTTCTCCCTTGTACGGTGTTTTCCCTTAATTTAATGTTCGCATTTACGTGGCATATTTCTGGGAGGCTGTTGTATTTTTTCTGTCTGGCTGAAGCTCTCTAGTTTCAGCACATCGAAGTCCACAGTATGAATGAGAAATAGTTCCTCTTCGGCACAACTTCGCTCTAATTTGACAACACATTGGGACACATTTCCTATCGGCCTGACAGTATTTCCATACAGTAAATATAGGTTGCCCTTGCTAGAGCAGGTTTGCAGCACTGGCCCTTAACAGTAATGATGTCGAACATGGGGAACGACAAGAAACACGTTTAAAGACCTTACGTTTTGTTCCCGTACACTAATTCTGAAATGTATACATTCATATTGAGTTCGAACGAATACAATAGACAAAAGGGGCAGAAGTAGGCCATTCGGCCCTTCCAGCCAGCACCGCTATTCACTGTGATCATGGCTGATCATACACAATTAGTACCCCGTTCCAGCCCTCTCCCCATATCCCTTGATCCAGCTATCTATAAGAGCTCTATCTAACTCTCTCTTGAATGCATCCAGAGACTTGGCTTCCACTCCCTCTGGGGTGGAGCATTCCACATATCCACCACTCTCAGGGTGAAACTGTTTTACCGCATCTCAGTTCTAAATGGCCTACCCCTTATTCTTAAACTGTGGCCTCTAGTTCTGGACTCACCCATCAGCGGGAACATGCCTCCTGCCTCCAGAGTGTCCAATCCCTTAATAATCTTATATGTCTCAATCAGATCCACTCTCATCCTTCTAAGTTCCAGTGTATAAAAGCCCAGTCGCTCCAATCTTTCAACATATGATAGTCCCGCCATTCCGGGAATTAACCTTGTGAACCTACGCTGCACTCCCTCAATAGTATGAATGTCCTTCCTCAAATTTGGAGACCAAACCTGCACACAATACTCTAGGTGGGGTCTCACCAGGGCCCTGTACAGCTGCAGAAGGACCTCTTTACGACTATACTCAATTCCTCTTGTTATAAAGGCCAACATGCCATTAGCTTTCTTCACTGCCTGCTGTACCTGCATGTTTGCTTTCATTGACTGATGTACAAGAACACTTAGATCTCGTTGTACTTCCACTTTTCATAACTTTACTCCATTTAGAGAGTAATCTGCCTTCCTGCTTTTGCCACCAAATTGAATAACCTCACGTTTATCCACATTAAACTCCGTCTGCCATACATTTGCCCACGGACCCTATCTGTCCAAGTCACCCTGCATTCTCATAACCTTTTCCTGACATTCCACACTGCCACCCAGCTTTGTGTGATCACAAATTTGCTAATATTACTTTTAATCGTTTCATCTAAATCATTAATGTGTATTGTAAACAGCGGTCCTAGCACTGAACCTTCCGATACCCCACTGGTCACAGCCTGGCATTCCGAAAGAGACCCGTTAATCGCTATTCTTTGTTTCCTGTCAGGCAGCCAATTTTCAATCCATGTCAATACTCTGCCCTCAATACCATGTGCCCTGATTTTGCTCACTAATCTCCTATGTGGGACATTATCAAAATCTTTCTGGAAGTCCAGGTACACTACATTCACTGGCTCTCCCTTGTCCATTTTCAAAGTTACATCCTCAAAAAACTCCAGAAGAGTAGTCAAGCATGGTTTTCCCTTCATAAATCCATGCTGACTCGGACTGATGCTTCTACTGCTATCCAAATGTGTCGTCATTTTATCTTTGATAATTGGCTCCAGCATCTTTCCCACCACTGACGTCAGGCTAACTGGTCTATAATTCCCTGTTTTCTTTCTTCCTCCTTTCTTGAAAAGTGGGACAACATTAGCCGCCCGCCAATCAGCAGGAACTGTTCCTTAATTTATAGAACATTGGAAAATGATTAACAATACGTCCACAATTTCTTGAGTCACCTCTTTAAGTACCCTGTGATGCATACCATCAGGTGCCGGGGAATTATCAGCATTCAGATTCAACAGTCTATCCAACACCGTTTCTTGCCTAATATAGATTTCCTTCAGTTCATCCTTTACCCTTGTTCCTTTGGCCACTATTACATCTGGGAGATTCTTTGTGTCTTTCCTAGTGAAGACATATCCAAAGTACTTGTTCAACTCATCTGCCATTTCCTTGTTCCCCAGAATAAATTCACCCGTTTCTGGTGTCTTCAGTGCTCCAATTCTGGTCCTAACAATGTTTTTTTTTCTGTTCACATACCTAAAGAAGCTTTTACCATCCTTCTTTATATTTGCTAGTTTACCTTCGTACCTCATTTCTTCTTGGCGTATTGCCTTTTTTGTTATCTTCTGTTGCTCTTTAAGAGCTTCCCAGCCCTCTGGTTTCCCGCTCATCTTTGCTATGTTATACTTAATTTCCTTTATTTTTATACTGCCCTTTACTTCCCTGGTCAGCCACGGCCGCCCTTTACTCCCCCCAGGATCTTTCTTCTTCTTTGGAAAGAACCGAACCTGCACCTTCTGCATAATTCACAGAAATACAGGTCATTGTTGTTCCACTGTCTTCCCTGCTAGGGTATTTTTCCACTAAACTTTGGCCAGGTCCTCCCTCATACGTCCATAGTTCCATTTGTTCAACTATAATACTGACACATCCTATTTTCCCTTCTCCTTCTCAAATTGTAGGTTAAAACATACCATATTATGGTCACTACCTCCTAATGGTTCCTTTACCTCCAGGTTCCTGATGAAATCCCGTTCATTGCACAGCACTGAATCTAGAATTGCTTTCTCCCTGGTAGGCTCGAGTACAAGTTGTTCTAAAAATCCATCTCGGAGGCACTCCAGAATCTCCCTTTCTTGGGATCCAGTGCCATTCTGATTCTCCCAGTCTACCTGCGTTGAAATCCCTCATGAAAACTGTATCATGAGCTTTGCGACATGCCAATTTTAACTCTTCATTCAACTTACACCCTGCATCTAGACTGCTGTTTGGGGGCCTGTAGGTAATATACATTAGGGTCTTTCTACCCTTTGAATTTCTCAGTTCTATCCATACTGACTCTACATCTCCAGATTCTATGTCCCCCCTCGCAAGGGACCATATCATTCCTCACCGACAGAGCCCCTCTGCCAGTCAGTCTGTCCTTTCGATAAGATATATATCCTAGAAAATTCATTTCCCACGCCCTGTCCGCTTGAAGCCATGTCTCTGTTATTCCCACAATATCGTACATGCCGATTTCCAACTGAGCCTCAAGCTCATCTACTTTATTTCTTATCCTTCGTGCATTCATATATAATACGTTTAATTCGTTACTCCCCTCTCCTTTCATATCAAATCCTATTTCACTTGGCCATACTGTATGATCACTTCTTGAGCTTTCTATTCCATTGATTCTGTTGTCCTTTTTAACTTTTCTTATTTTCACCTTCACTTTAACTCCATCCTTATATTTCCAGTTCATCCCCTCTCGCTCCCCCACTACTTAATTTAAAGACATCCGTGTTGCAGAGGCAAACCTGTCTGCCAGTATGCTGGTCCCCCGCCTATTAAGGTGCAACCCGTCCCTTTTGTAAAATTCATCCCTACCCCAAACAGATCCCAGTGGTCCAATCCTTTCTTGCTGCACCAGTTCCTCAGCCACACATTCAAATCCATTATATCTCTGTTCCTGTCCTCTCCAGCACGAGGAACTGGAAGCAAACCGATAACCACCCTGGAAGTCCTGCTTTTCAGCTTTCTTCCCAGTTCTCTGAAGTCCCGCTGCAGAAAGTCCTTCCCGATGTCATTTGTGCCGACATGCTCTACCACTTCCGGCTGTTCACCTTCACCCTTGAGGATTCCCTGCAATCGATCCGTGATGTCCTGGATCCTAGCACCAGGGAGGCAAAACACCATCCTTAAATCTCGCCTGTTGCCGCAGAAACCCCTTTCCGTACCTCTCACTATGGAGTCCCGTACTACCACGGCTCTTCCTGATGTCTGTCTCCTCGGTTCTGCTTCTGCACCAATTTTCGGCTCGGAGACCTGTCCGCCTCTCAGACTGCTGTATCTTCTGTCCTGACAGCTTCCAAGAGGGTGAACCTGATTACGAGAGGTACATGCCTGGTGTCTCCTGTATTTCAAGCATTTTTTCCGTCCTCATCGTCGCCCCCTTTCTCTCTTCTGGTATCCTCGGTGTGACAACCTCACTGTAGGTCCTGTCCAGAAAACTCTTATGTTCGCGGATAAAACTGAGGTCATCCAGTTCTTTCTTCAGTGCTGCAACATGCTCCTTCAGAATCTGAATCTGGACACACTTTCCACAGCTGTAGTAGCCGGGGGCACCAGCAGTGTCCCTGGCCTCCCACATCATGCACGTAGCACATTGAATCAGCTTATCGATCATGCCTTCACCCTCTCCAATTGTGCCTGGCGTAGTCTCCTCCCACAAGCCTCAAACCTCCTCGCCTGAGACTCTCGAGCCAAAGACTAGCACTTTTCACAACAGGCAATTCCCTCAACCAAGCCGCACTGCTGGAGGTTTCCCTCTTTTTATTTGCTTGAGCTTTGCGAGCTGCAAGGACACCTGACCTCGATTGCCCAATCAGCTGTTTTCTGCTGAGTCTGAGCTATTCAAATCTTAATTGCCAAACAACTGCTAATCAATTCTTGATCGCACTATCCAACTGCCAAAACTGCCAGAATCTCTCGAGCCAAGGACTAGCACTTCTCACCCCAGGCACTTCCCTAGAACAGGCCGAATTTGGAAAAACCCGATCCAAACACTGTCCCGCTCATTCAAGCTAATGTCCTGCTTTATATATTCCTGGATTCATTCTGTTTCCAGGGGTTTTGTATTGTGATGGTATTGAGCTGTGATCTCTTTGCAGTGACACATGTGGCAAGCTACTTGGTTGTAATCAATTACAGTGAATTGATTATACCGAGTCTGTATTCACGGGAGTTCAGAAGAATGAAGAGGGATCTGTTTGAAACCTTTCGAATGCTGCAATGCCTGGATAGAGTGGAGTTGGAGAGACATTTTCCGATAGTGGGAGAAATTAGGAGGGGATAGCACAGAATTGAGAGACATCGATGAGGCACATAGATGAGGAATTTTTCCTTTAGCCACGCACGGTAAATTTGTGAACCGATTGTCACAGTCGGCGGTGCAGGTCCAGTCACTGGATGGATTTAAGGCGGATTTTTATATCTTCTCAGTTAATCAGGGCATGAAGGTACAAAGTTAACAATAAATCAATCATAATGGAATGGCGGAGCGAAATGCACTTGCGGAATGGCCTAATTCTTTCCAAGGCTTTTATGGTCTCATTGCATTTATTCTGATTCAACGACACCATTTTCTCATGTTTTCAACGCCTGTTCTTAGATTTTAAAATGTAAATACAAAATCAGAATCAGCTGGAGACTTTCTATCTGGTTTTCATGCTGGACTAAATGTAGCCTTAATCATTCTCCAATTTCCAAAGAGCGCGATACGTCTGGAAATCCGGACGTCTGTCCCAGTCCCAGTAACACGTTGACAGCCGTTATACTAAAATCAGCATGAACAGTACAGGTTATCTAAAAAAGAGCATTCAATTACCCTTTTTTGACTCTATCTACCCAGAATAAACTCAATATGGAGCTGAAGAGCTGACTGTGAACTCTGCCCGGTTTTCAGCATTCAAAACACTGAACGGAGAAACGTTCCAATCAGTGAAGCAACATCATATATCGGATTTTCGGAAATATATTGCGCAATCCAAGTTGGTGTATCACTTGACAAACGTTAAGTCATTAAGAATCAGACACGAGAAATCTGCAGATGCTGGAAATTTAAACAACAACACACAAAACAATGATGTTAGAACACAGCAGGCTAGGCAGCATTTTGTGTGAAGTCATTAAGAAGTTGTTTCTAATTACTGAAACATCAGAATTGTCTTGTAATTCCTGCACAAGCTGTGCCACTTTGTTTCCACGTACCTTTTCCGAGGATAAGTTGCTGAAAGGGCTGGTTTGCTATATGTTCAGTTTAGTGATCCCCATGAAAATGTTTTAAACTTGATATGGAGCAAAATCCTGAATTCACTTCGACTTGCATTTACCATCAGAGTCTGATGATGATTTAAAATGCAGACAGATTCATTTGCGTACTTTGTTCCTATCGTAAGTAATCTGTCTCTGACTGACTAAGTCGTGTCCCATATGTGGTGTATTGGTTAGGAAAATAATTCTAAAATGCTGAAGCTCCTGGAAGATGCTGGGTCTCCCGCTGCGCCTTTTCTAATTCTACTTGCATTATCGGACGGTAAAAGGAGCCGGACACATTCGGTTATGGTGCTTTGTAATGGCCCAGTGGGGTTAAATGTCTTTTAGTGAAGAAAGCGCGTTAAGTATTAAATACTTCGAGCAAAAGATCATTCAGTGGTGATGCATTCCTGCTCTCTGACTTTATCCGTAGGTGTAGCGTTTGAAATTAGGTAGTGTCAGAGCGACTCTGATAAATGTAATCACATTTCATTAGTCTTTTCCGAGATTGAATCGGCTGGAAGTTAAAATCTCAAGAATGTAGAAGAATAATTAATAGCAATGGAGATGAGACCTCATAAGCGACATTGTGGACAAATGAAATGAGTTAAATCAATATTTTCCGGAGTTGTTCGCTGTCCTGCAGTTCCGTTTCAAGTTCCTCGCTCTCCCGTCATTGTTTAACCCCTTAATACGTTTCTCCTATCACGTGGTGCAGGATCGCTGACACATTCGGCAACAAACACAAATATCAATTGTAAATGAACTGAATCAGTTGCTTGCACATATCAGTCAGCAGTGAAAGTGGTCACGTTGTTGTTGGTCTGCAGCAGGCCGGACCGTAGTTTTACGAACGTGAACTTCCCGAGTGAACCGAATGTAATATACAACCTCATGTCGCTGTAGGTCTAACTTTCCAGATAAAGTGGGAGGAGGGATTTTATTGAATTGATTTGTTCAATTGAATTCAAATTTACAGTAAAGTTGTCAGGTTATGAAATCATTCCCAATGCTCAATCCTGACTGCACGACGGGAAAGCATTCCCACGATAATTCATGATTACCGCGGTCAATGGCGATTTATAGATGTTTATATTCCGCCGAGTTAAGGTTTTAGAAGGAAGTTCATGCAGCTGATTCACTTCTTGTACAATAACATGTTCCACACACAAAATACTGGAGGAGCTCAGCAGGCCGGGCAGCATCTATGAAAAGAGTACAGTTAACTCATCGAGTCTAACCTCTTGTCGGACTGCTGAGGAATAAGGCATTAACTGCATGAGATAAATCGTGCCCGTGACCTGTGATCACACTGAACAAACTGAGCATGCGTTGCACCAACTATTCCGGAAGGCGGCATTCTTGAGTAATTTATTCTTATGAAGCTGCCTGGTTTTCATCTTCGACATTATCTTCAGTAGGACTAACGTGCGCCCGGCAATTTTGCTGCAGAAAGGTCAATAACAGTATAAAATTTTATTATTTATGTTGTCTTCCTATCATGAGAATCAAACGATAAGCTTGCAACATAAATGTTCAGAGTGTTTGCTGTCAGTTATATGGTTGATTTGGAGAGAGTGGTTAGATTATCATTGGAAGATGAGAAGCTGTGATGGAATCTGCCAGGATGATATAGAAGTCTGTAGGACAGAGTCAAATGTTAATAACGTTGGCTTTCAGTTATATGGAAGATTTGGCAAGAGATAGTACTTACATTAAATTAGCCTTGGATGAGAGAAGATGTGGAGAATCTGCCAAGATGGCAAGAGCATTTGGAAGGTAGAGTCAAATTAGGTGTAAGGACTGTGGACAGTCAGTACCGGAAGAATACATTGAATGTGTCTCGTAGAATCTAACCGAGAATGAAAACACATTCTACACCGAGGATGGAAATGCAGGCAAGGGGCTCGATTGGCACTCACTTGGAAGTGGCAATATGTTAGAACAGGATTGTTAAATACAAATCGCTTCTTAACAACACGGGAATATTTCAATGAAGCATAAGTTGCGTAAACAAATGAAATGGGGCAGTTACTTACTTCCAAATGCTGCTAGATAATTGGGTTGTCATGAAGATTAGATATCGTGTAATAATAGAGACTGAGAATCTGCAGAAACAAGTCCTCATATGTTGCTGTTTCTCCGGACCGCTGATGGATTTACACTGGACTTCCTCATATTACAGTAGCATTTGTAATTTTTTATAATCATTAAAGGAGAGCGGTGAATTCATCTACCGCTTGCAGGGTGTGCTCGCAGATGCTGCTGCTCGGGACTGGCCCATGATCTTGCATTCTTTAGACTGATGGTGAGACCAAACTCTTGGCAAGCATGTGACAGGGATCCGACTAGCCTCTGGAGAGCAGACTGTGTGTGTGACGTCAGGGCAGCATCATCAGCGACGACTATCTCCCGGATCAGGACCTGACGCACTTTGGACTTCTCGCTGAGGCGTGCAAGGTTGAAGAGCTTGCCGTCGGCCCTCGTGTGTAGGTGCACTCCGTTATCAGATGTCCTGAAAGCGTACAGCAGTACGAGGCAGAAGAAGAGCCAGAAGACTATTGCGGCAATGACACAACCCTGCTTCTGGATGGGGAAGGACTCAGAGGATGATCCATCGAATTGTACTGCCCCCTGCATGCCGTCGTGGAAAGAGGCGATGAGAATCAGCAGCTTCGATGGGCAGCCGATCTTCGGCAGGAGTGTGAAGAAGCCCTTTCTGCTGACCAGCTCGGTAGCCATGGTAGATCGATAAAGGGAATGTCCAAAGGCTGTCTCTGCTCCCGGCTCTTCTCCTGTCGTTGCCCAAGGGAGAAGATCTTGTCAATGTTGGATCTTTCTGCTTTGCAGCCACGCTGAGACTCAGGGCAGATGTGTTTTGCCAGAGTCTGCAGCCGCTTAAGAACTACTTTGGAAAATGTCCTGCCAATGGCCTTGAGCAGGAATATGCCTCCGTAATTATTACAGTCGTTGTGTTCTCCCTTATTCCCTAACAACGTGATGTGATGAAAAGAGAAATACCTACAGCACAACAGCAGAAGTACTGTCCAGGGAATTACACTAACATCAGACCTTCCAGTTTCCACAGAACCTTCCCTGTTGCAATTTTGGCTTCACCTGCTCTGTTTGCAGACGGTCCCGAACTTAAGGTGTACCCGTGGTGTCTTCCAGAGTGAAAACTAATGCAACGTACTTATTCAGTTCGTCCTCCATTTCCTTCTTCTGCCATCACTACACATCCAATAACATTTCTAGTCATTCACTGTCTACTGTCGCCTGAATTTTATATATCATGTAGAATATCTGAATAAACTTTTAGTCTTGTATTATATAATTGGCTGGCTTAGCATTGGCCAGTTTTCTGGGTTGAATTCCCAATGGTTTGATTTCCACTGTGCATCACGTCAACGTATTTTGCTATCTATGGTAACAAAAAAGTTCAAATTAAAAGTTCAAATTGCAAGGTACTTATCCTTTCTGTTTAAGAAAGTACATGCACATCTCTACATATTCCTGAGTTTCGTTTGCTTCCGGGCAGACTCAGTGTAACCGTGAAACCAAATAGAGTTAATGAAGTACCGCATCCAACAACACAGACAAAATAACCAACAGACAAAAGATAACATACTTTACAGATGCAAACGAAGGAAAAAATACAAATAATGATAACAAAGATTAAGCTATTACTTTCTGGAGAATGAGATGATCATTGACAGTGAGTCCAGAGATTGTGGGACCATTTTTGCAATGGGTCGAGTCAAACTGACTGAAGTCATCCTCTGTGGTTCCTGATGCTGAGGGGTAATAACTTCCTCAAACTGATGAAGTCAGCTTGAAGGCTGCTGTATCTTCTCTCTGGTGGCAGCAACGAGGCGAGATCATGGCCTGGGCATCCATGACGATCGATGCTGACTAACTGTGGCCGCAGTGGGTGTAGATGACAAGAATGCTGTCGCTTGGTGGGTGACGAGGGCATTACCCAAGATGGATTGGAGTCGATCTGATACCTTTTCCAGAATGTTCGTTCAGGACCATTGTTTTTCCGGTACCTCTCTTTTTGCATCCAGTCAACATATTTGCCACGGAACACCAAACAATGTTCGTAGAAGCTTTGGATGTCACGCCGAATTTTCACAATCATTTATCCCCCACACAACCAGCCTTCGTGTGATCTGCAAACGGTATAACCCACCATTCCACCTATAAGCCATTTATAAAGATTACAAAGTGCAGGGATCCATGAACAAATTCCTCCGGAACACCACTAGTCACTGAACCCCAGGTACAATACACTCCATCGCTAACACCCACAGCCTTCCGTGGACATTCCAGTTCTGAATACAAGCAGTCCACAGACTTTCTGAATAAGTCTGCCATGGCGATCCAATAAATTGCCAACCCCTTGGGAAACTCTATGTCATCTTACCAGCAGCATGGTGGGAGAACTGGGCTATATCCTGGCGTCCTTTACCTCCCTACCTGGTTAAACAGTAGTGTCACATTTGAGATTTTCAAAATTTCCCGAAGTAAGTAATTTTTGTAAGACCACGACAAAACACAGCACAATTTCCTCAGGTTTCTCATTCAAAAGCCTGGATGCGGTCTATGTGGCCCATGTGATTTAGTCAT